>NC_134487.1:121185319-121385319 GCF_040206685.1 Ascaphus truei
TCCCATCTGACAATGCAGGGTCTAGGTCTCCAGAAACCTAAACGCCAGAACCCTTACTCTTCACTGACAATTACACATACAGTAACAGAGGAGTAAATACTGTATCTTCGTCATCCCCCAGAAAATAAGGGCATGTGGTCTTAATGCTTCTACGTGCATGGATTCAGTCTTGTACAGTATGTATTTTTGCAACTCAACAAAATGACCTTACTGAAATTGATGCCTTTCAATATCAGACATTTAAGACAATAAAAAAATACATAGGAGTAATTTTCAATGTGTTAGAAACAACTGAAAAAGCACAGAATTCTCCATAAACTATCCATCTTGTTTACAATGAGTACCTACTTGATAACAAGGAAAAATGTTATGGCATGATAATTTTGTTTTATATGATATAAAGCAAGCATGCAGAATACACAGTTAATTTATATTTTCAGATAAAGGAAATAAAGCAAAATGTTCCTTACTTTCTATGTCGGTGGGGAAAAAAATACAATATATATATATATATATATATATATATATATATATATATAAATATATATATATATATAATCAAAAAATAATAGCCAATACCATTCTGTGGCTAACAAAATGCTATATATATATATATAATATTTCCATTTTTAATTTATATATATTTATATATATATATATATATATATATATATATATAAATAAAAAATGGAAATATTACTGTATGCTAATTTGCATATCTTAGACAGGTCTGCAACCCCGCCTTTCACCATTATCACCCAGCACACAGCACTTCCACTACAGCAAGGGATTCTGGAAATGACATGCAAAAGAGCACACAGTGCCACCTTTTGCATCATAAACCATAAACATGGTTCCCTATAGGCTTAAGCCACAGTCAAGCATATAGGAAAGGCAAATATTACAGTAAACATACAACAATGCTGAGTAAATACTGTATCTTCGTCATCCCCAGAAAATAAGGGCATGTGGTCTTAATGCTTCTACGTGCATGGATTCAGTCTTGTACAGTATGTATTTTTGCAACTCAACAAAATGACCTTACTGAAATTGATGCCTTTCAATATCAGACATTAAGACAATAAAAAAAATACATAGGAGTAATTTTCAATGTGTTAGAAACAACTGAAAAAGCACAGAATTCTCCATAAACTATCCATCTTGTTTACAATGAGTACCTACTTGATAACAAGGAAAAATGTTATGGCATGATAATTTTGTTTTATATGATATAAAGCAAGCATGCAGAATACACAGTTAATTTATATTTTCAGATAAAGGAAATAAAGCAAAATGTTCCTTACTTTCTATGTCGGTGGGGAAAAAAATACAATATATATATATATATATATATATATATATATATATATATATATATATATATATAATCAAAAAATAATAGCCAATACCATTCTGTGGCTAACAAAATGCTATATATATATATATAATATTTCCATTTTTAATTTATATATATTTATATATATATATATATATATAAATATATATATATATATAAATAAAAAATGGAAATATTACTGTATGCTAATTTGCATATCTTAGACAGGTCTGCAACCCCGCCTTTCACCATTATCACCCAGCACACAGCACTTCCACTACAGCAAGGGATTCTGGGAAATGACATGCAAAAGAGCACACAGTGCCACCTTTTGCATCATAAACCATAAACATGGTTCCCTATAGGCTTAAGCCACAGTCAAGCATATAGGAAAGGCAAATATTACAGTAAACATACAACAATGCTGAGTGCAGGTATAGACATAATGACAATTATTTTGTATCTATTTGTGTCATTCATAAATAATAAATTGCTAAAACAGTTTTTGACATTTTACCAGTTCACACCATACCTGTTATTGATAGAAAAACAATTTTGACATGTTTGAGATGTCTGCAGGATCAGTACAAAATACTTCCATATTAAGCTCTCTTTTGTAATTGTTTTTTCAAATACAGTTTACCAAAGTTTTTATACTAAACAAAATTCACATACCATGAACATCAATGGTGATAAGTGCGCCAAGAGTAATGCGCTCCATTTTTGTTAGCTTGCCTCTCACTAAATTGACAATATCTTCAATTTGTTCACTGCATTGTTTCAAATAGATTTGTAGTCCCCCTTTTTGCATAATTGCCTGGAATATATTAAAAGCAAAAGGATATTCAAAATAATGTAAAGGGTTGTGTCAAGTGATTGAACTTGCAGTATCTATTTTGATTCCTTCTTTTCGACTTTGCTGAAGCCTATGAATAAAATGTGCTTCATAAATCACAAAGGACTTTCTATTGTAGGCAAGCTGCATAATTTACATGATATATTTTGTGACTTTTGATAAGAAAGTTATTTTTACTTGTGTAGTATATTACTTCTGAGCCTAGTAATAAAACATTTTTAATTACATTTTTAAACATTTTATGAAGTGTATATTTTTCATTTTGGAGTTGAACCGACCACTCCCTATGTGGTGTGTATACCTGTATTTGCAAGCACCTATGAAATCAGTGAAATCCTTCCTGTTCTTTACTAGTTTCGGGTGTTTTTTTTGGTTGAATGTTCTTGTCATAATTACATACACTATACACAATTAACATGACATCAATTTGTTGATTTAGGTAATAACTAAGAATCTATTATTATGCCTGCTCCTAGCACAAATATTTGTAGTCTAGTTACTGCTTCTTAGGTCTAGAGCTGCTTTTGAGCTGCGAGCTCGGAGGTCGGGAGTTACTGGTGTGTCCTCCATTACTGATGTCAGTTTGTTTTGCATCGGATTCTATCTGTTCATGTTTGGCTTGGGAAAGCATGGTCTTTTTACCCTACTTTGAACACTCTTTCCTAATGCAAGAAGATAAAGAAGAATTTAGCTATCTGTATGGTCTCAGAGCTCTATGTGTCACGTGGACAGAATAGTTCTGTTCATTGTCAACTACCTCTAAAACATCCATAGCCCAATGCACTTGACCAGGTAAACATAAAATAGTCTTGGTTTTTAAAATGTTCTATACTTCTGCAAAATGTCTTGTTGTAGCCTTTACCTATATACAGGCATACCCCGCATTAACGTACGCAATGGGACCGGAGCATGTATGTAAAGCGAAAATGTACTTAATGTGAAGCACTACCTTTTTCCCACTTATCGATGCATGTACTGTACTGCAATTATCATATACGTGCATAAGTGATGTAATAAACGCATTTGTAACAGGCTCTATAGTCTCCCCGCTTGCGCACAGCTTCAGTACAGGTAGGGAATCGGTATTGCTGTTCAGGACGTGCTGACAGGCGCATGCGTGAACTGCTGTTTGCCTATTGAGCGATATGTACTTACTCGCGAGTGTACTTAAAGTGAGTGTCTTTAAACCGGAGTATGCCTGTATATGACATATGTTTTATATACTGTATCTATCAATGCTATATTTGCTTATTACCTGGATGCATGATGTGCCAATGCAATACATTTTCATTTTTTATTTATACGTTGTTAAGATATTAGGTGTTTATTAGGATATTGCAATAACAATGTGAGGCTCCGCCTTGTGCAACATGTCTTATGGTTCATCTAGAACTCATTCTTCTGAAGCACATTTTGAGGTTTAAATATTTATCCAATGTACAGTAAAACTGGTGTTGTGAATTCCATCTCTGCGGTGTAACACTAGGTAAGTGTTCTGTTTCAGGAATGTGCTGACAGAAATCAGACCCTATACTAAGGTCTTCCTATATTCAATCCAATTTTTAAAGCAGAACATACACATTGTCAGAGTTGGAATATATTCATTCTAGTTTTGATGCATATGACAGAAACAGCAACTGCAACCAAATTGTGTACTCCCATTTAACAATTAAAGTAGCGAGGTTCCTAGAACATATTTTACATCTCCGTTTAAACCAAGCTTCAGCACTGATGTAAGAGCAAGGAGTAAATTCGTCACTGCCATGACCACTTAATAGGTGCACCAAAGTGGTGCCATGACTGTGGGTGCTTCCAATGAAGCTCATTAGCATCTTGTACATATAACTTTAAACTTATGGCTCTTCTGTATTTTCAGATTGTCAAGTTAATGAAAGCATTGTTAGATGGAATGGTTAAATACAGTTTTGGATCATCTGCCTCTCAATGCAATTGCACATGTTAATGAAAGTGCTGTTAGGTGGAACAGATGATAATCTCATTTCAATTGTGGAACTGACATTGGAAGATGCCACATATTGTTTCCAGCATACATAGGAAGCATTGTGCTTATATTGTATAAAGCCCTAAAAGTCCCTAGAGGTGTCTTAAAATTATAGTGTGCATCCATTATCATGAATTAGGTATGTGTGCAACAGAACTCTATCTAAGGCTTTCCATTTCCATTCACTGTGTATGTCGATAGTCGGTACTCCAATATTTATTTACATTAATGTAATATTGGGATTATTCTGGGTGAATATTTTTGAATATGACATAATTTCTTGAGTATTTCAGTATAAGGTGATCACTTTTTTATTTGGACTAACAATTGATATACAGACGAGACCATGAGTATTCTAAAGCTTGCCTTAAACTAGCCCGGTTACATTCTGGGTATGTGCTAGGTGTAACCTGGCTAGTTTAAGGCAAGTTTAAGGCATTTCTGCATTGAATAATGACCCATAGGATTAACACAGCAGGGGTCCCTGGCAGTCCTATTCAGTTTGAATGGGACTGCCAGGGACCCCCGCTGTTAATCTGATGGGCCATTAATCAATGCAGAAATGCTGGGTCTAGTTTAAGGCATGTATCCAGCATGTACCTGGGTGTACCTGGGTCTTTTTGGCGATTGCCACTGGTTTGTGTTAGAATAACCGTGGGCACTACAGTAAGTGTAGCACATGCCCCCCCCCCTCCTCTGGGAGAACTTGGGTAGGCTACTGCTGATGTAATGCTGAATACCTGCGAGGGAAAAGGATAGACGAGTTGCCCACAATAGTGTGGGGGAACAGGATAGTCCTTTTGGTGATCCGCGGGTTCTTCTCCTCTTGGTGTCAGCGCCTCCAGACATAGTGGGTTCAGCAGAGCTGAAGGCAGTCCCAACATGACAACTTTTACCCCCAATAGCTCTGTCCAAAAGACTGCCAAGCCAGATGTATAAATGAGGATGATCTTTAATGTAGCAGCCACTACAGGTGTAATTACAGTGTACAGGTGTACCGCCGAGTATTCTAAAATTTGCCTTGGAAAATCTGGGGCAATCACCAACAATACCCCAGTAATGCTGCAACATTTTCTGTGACATTTCTGCAGAGAAACTAATGGCCCATCGGATTAACACAGTTTGAATTGGACAGCCAGGGACCCCCGGTGTGTTAATCCGACAGGCCATTAGTCTGTCTGCAGAAATTTCACTGAAATGTTGGCAGCATTACCTAGATATTGCCCCAGAATTTCCAAGGCAAGTTTTAGAATACTCGTCGGCGCACCTGTATGCTTCAGTTGATAGGATAGATCCCTGGCTTCTGGATGGTACTGGCCTGTGGGTAATATTGAGGCCTGGCTAGAGAAGCTTGTTGCCCTCTGCCCATGAGGCTGAGACATGTCTCCTTCCCAGCCGGGAGGAGATGTCTCCAACACTCTCCCACCCCATGCATGGGCAGGTTTGAAACCAACTGAAGGTCTCACCCCTAAGGGGCTGAACTTCAATCTATAATTTAGGCACTTCCTTCCTTAAGCTCAAGGAGGGAGGGCCCAATATCTGTACCACCATTGGCTAGCACAGATCCCTGTGTCATCTCCAGTCACTCAGGAAGTCAGCGTGAGGAGTGGCAAAACCCCATAGGATAGCCTGTCACTGTCTACATCTTATTAGAACTTACGTGACAGGGAAGGTAGAGAGATAGCTGGACCAGCCATGGCTATATAAGACATGTTTTCGAGAGTCTTCTCTTTTCCTCAGGTTAGCAATACTGATTTACAAAGATTCCATGAGTTAAACACAGATGTAAAAAATAATAAAAAAAAGATTACCATCTAAGGCAGATAATGCAGAGAAGGAATTGCAAAGGGAATAATGAATAAACAGGGCAATAAATGGATGAAAGGGATAGTGAGACATAGGACGATACATCCATCAGCATTGTGCAGGGGTGGGGATGCATGTGGGGGGGGGGGGTGGAGGGGAGAGGAGTTTAATTGTAAAATGAACAGAGAGGCAAGGAGAAACTTTACAAACAATTAATATAGTGTGTTTAAAAACCCCATATTAGCATTAAGTTCTCTTGTTTTAGTGTCAAAGAGCATTATCATTTTGAGTTCAAATGTTCTTGAGTGCTTTTAAACATTCCTTTGAGGATTTGGATGTTTAAGTCATGTATGGAATGATTTGGCTGTGAGAAGTGGTGTCCCACTGGAGTGCTGTATCTCCCTTCATGGTGTGTTATTGTGTGTCTGTGTAGGTTCATTCTGGTTTAAAGTTTTGGCTGGTTTCACTATTGTAGCACCCTTAGTAACATTTGCTGCAGTGATGGTGTACCACCATCACTTCTTAGAATCCTTTAAAGGCACCATGCAATGTAGCCGTATGTTGTCAGGCAAAGCATATGTTGGACATTTTGCATGAGGAATTTCAGAGTCTCTCTGATAGAGCCTCGATTTAAAGGTCAGACAATCTGCATGGTGTGCTATAGAGATCTTTACACTGTCCTGTTACACAGATACCTAATACATGATACTGAATGCACACTCGAATTTTGAGAAACATCTAGGGACTTTTCTGACCTAATCTAAGCATGATGCTTCCTATTTATGCTGGCAACAATATATGGCATATATCACTGTCAGTTTTACAACTGTAATACAATCATCATTTGTTCCACCTAACAATACATGAAATAACATGTGCAACCACATACAGCTGCAGCGGCCGTTATTCAAACAAATCACACGTTGTGTACATCGGAATACCGATGTCATGACACGGGATTTCTTCCAACCGTACCGCCTTAAGACGTGAGTGCAGAAAATGGCATTTTAGAGTTCTGGTTTTTAAACACCTTAAATTGACACAGTAGCACAGTAGCACAGTACTGTACACATTGCAATTCATTCATTTCATTGCACCCAAAGAAACAGAATGCATGAAATTGAAACAAAGCAATCACGATAAGCGCGGGTGCCTGGGGCGATTGGCCGCGTTCATGGTGCGTTGAGTACAGCAGAGCACACGAAATCGGCGCTGTGATTTGTTTGAATAACGGCCGCGGCAGCTGTAGAACATTTCACAATCTGAAAATATATTCAGCTGAGAACAGTTTGGAGGTGTACAGTATGCACTCACTATTAATGAGCCTCAGTGGAAGCACTTATATGCCAGGACATACTGTAAGTTTGGTGCACCTATTACATGGCAAGGTAGTGCTGATCTTACGCTTTGCACACATCAATGCTGAAGTTTTGGATTAAAGAGAAAGGACTATTTCTACAGATGTACAAACCAGTACAATGAATTACAAATATACTGTCATTTGATAATACAATGTTTTGCTTCTAACAAGTTTCTATATAATGTATTGCATTGGCCTGAGAGGAAGCAATTCTGATATTCTTGAACGTCATGTTGTTGACTTATTTAATTTATCAGGCTGTTTTTAATATGTACTTTTTTGCCTTCAGGTACTGTATCTACTGTTTTTCTAGGTCTTGACTGTGACATATACAGGGTATTTATATAAGCTCGTTTCTTTAATACTTTATTATTATTATTTATTTTCCATCATTTTAGTGGTAAAGGTGTTATAATGGGTTATACAAAGTATTTCAATTTTGTTAAACTAATGTATTGATTTTAAATTTATATGCATAGTTATTATTTATTCTTATAATTTTAATCTCTGGAGCTGTTTTAGGAACATATCAATGTTAGATTCTTTGCCAGACTAAACATGAACATTGTACTTATTTTGTCTTATAAGAAAGGAATAGAATTTATATTAAACATGTATTAGGAAATTCTGCTCATAAGATGATACAGTAATTTCCTCCACTTTTAAGTATTTTGTTAATGACAGCAAGAGTTTGGGGTCTACTTTTGAGAAGCTATTAAACATAACTTGAACTGTGATACAGTTATTAAGTTTTAGCAACTCTGAGTTTTCCAAAGTAATAGAAACATTTGGTTTACTAAATATTTGATTCACTCATAAGTGCTTCTGAAGGTACCATGTGATATGATTTATATCAAACAGTTGAGTTTATTGATCACTGTGTTTCTGAAATGGGGATTTTATACAGTAACTATTTAATCCTTGAAATTACATGGTGTAACATTCCCAGAATAATATAGAATTGGGTGGCTGCATCTTTTTTGACCATTCATTTGATTATCTGTCAACTGACAATATCAACTACCTTGGAAACCTCCATGGTCCAATGCACCATGCTGGATGCTATCACAACTTGGCCAGGCCAAAGTAAAACCCACTGTTTTCTTGGACTCCCTGCATAAGCAGTGATCGACTGAGCCATAACTTCTTGAAGAGATTTCTTCATGGCCGTCTCCACCTTAAACAAAAAGAAATGTTATTAAAAATAACAATACATACAACACAAGATGGCAATAGATGCAGGTTAAGCCTAAATGGTAATTCTCACACATGACATTGTTTGTTATTATTGTTTATTTTCTGTCCATATTGCCAGACTTTTCTCTATACTTGTTACATTAAATTCAAATCTGTTAATGAAACCCTACTATGTGTGCATGTAATGGTTAGAACTGTATGCATGCTAGTATGGCTGAAGTTATCTGTGGAAGGGGTACCTTACATTAATGCAGTAGCATATTCTGGGGTTTGCACTTTATTTTCTACACCAAAAGTCAAAGATAAAAATTCCCTTTATAAAGAGGGAGCCTTGATAAAGTGCACAAGCACGAAACACTGGACTGGAGCTGAGCACCCATGATATAACTCATTGTGGAACTTCTTTTTTTAAACCATTGGTTTCACATCATGGACCCAAGTTAAGAAATAATGAGCCATTCTGCGTTTGCCTCTCTTCCCATCAATTATAAATGACCTACTGTAATCTAAAAAGTGGTTTTTTTTTTAAATATAGATTTTCATTTTATTTATATAGCACAAAATATGTACGCAGCACTTTATAGAGATATTTATACAAGGCATGTACTGTAGCAATGCAATCGGAGAAATACAAATACAGAGAAGTGAATAATATAACAAACATTAAGAGAAAGCGCCCCTGCCCCAAGCATCTTACAATCGATATAATACAGTGGAAGGAATTAAGTGAGTACCGCATTGGCCTGAATATAGTGCTATGTTTTTTTCCTACAAATGTCCTTCCAAAAACTGCACTCGTATTATATGCGCAGCCTAACACCTTATATTTTTGTTGTAGAACACCTACAAAACTGTAGGGGTCGTATTATGTGAGAGGTCGCACTATATTCGGGCCCATACGGTAGTTACCTGACACAAATAAGATACTACATTTTTTTTACATGTTGTTATCTTTTGTTAAGTATTTCTCCCTTTTTTGTACTTGTCAATGAATGTGTCTGATTTAAGCTAGCGTTAACTTGTCAAAGAAACGTGTGTCTTACATTTCATGCAATGGCTAAAGTTCACAATATTAATTAACTGAGGGTGATCGCGGTGTTAAAAAGCCTGTTTGATTTATAACTTCTTCATCTCTTAATAACACTATATTTCATGCCACTTTCATAATACTTGTCTTAAGAACAATGCAGTTCTCATAAAACATTTTACTAGCTGACCATCACAAATTGCAAGCACTGTTTCATCCAATAACTGCAAGCAATGTATTGCAGAAACTCTTGCAGTGATGGGGTTAACCGTTTTAAATGGATCATTTCACCCTGACAAAAAAAGGAAAAAGCGTATGATATATATTAAACAATCACACACGAAAATCTGCTTTTCACCTACCTACTGTGCACATGTAGATTGCTCTCTACTAAAATACTTTTTTTAAAGTTGACTATCACATCATTTTAAGACATCTATAAATCTTACAGCCCTGGGGCCTCATTATTCAAACCATCCAAGCTGTACTCTAAATGAGGTTAGTGTAGCATCCGGGCAAGACATTAACGCACTGTCCAATTTATCATCCAGTTCTAATTACATTTCCTAAGTCAATAGCCAGTTCACTTATCATCGATGGCTTTTTAAATGGCACTATGTGCAGTTTTTCCTTTTATCAGGAGGATGAGTATGGGGTCTCATATCATGGCAACATAATGATACTGTAAGTCTGGGCTTCTTGCCCTGAAGTTGGGATCAATCCATCCATTTTTGGCCAAAAGTCTTTATAAGTGTCTTTATTTTTAACTAGTCAAAAAAGTAGACAGTTTAAGTAGTCTCTCAACCCAGATGAGACCACACATATCGTAAATGGATATGGCTATATGTTACTTATGAAAATGAATAGTATATATATATATATATATATATATATATAGGCAATACGATACCGGATGAGCGAATATCAGAGGCAGCACTCTATGAGGTAGTCAAAAAAGAGATGTATTTAGTGAGACATCATATCCAACGTTTCGGTCCTAAACACGGGACCTTTCTCAAGGTGATGTACGTGTGTATGACCGCAATGTTGGATATGATGTATCACTAAATACAACTCTTTTTTGACTACCTCATGGAGTGCTGCCTCTGATATTCGCTCATCCGGTATCGTATTGCCTATTATTTCATACAGGATTTGCACCCACCTTGATTTACCTGACGGAGTGCCTTGTTCTCATCTATTCACTATATATATATACACTTATGTATACATTTTATATGCCTTATATATGGACATTTGTTGATCTCTTTTTGGGGGTTTTCCAGTGAATTTCGAACGTTGCAACCAATCTTTTTCTACTGCTGGACACTTGGCAGACCCCTGCACCACCCCTCCATTAAAGACCAAAAGCTGGCAATCTTATCAATCTAGCCATATTTAGGGGACCTCATGGACTATTACAAAATCTTACAAACTATACAAAATAATAACATATCAATCTTCAATGTGTAGAGGGACAAAATATATATAAAGGTTGTCATCATCGCAAATATGTTTTATTTTTTATAATGCTAAGAATGTTCACAAATCCCCCACAGCACAAAGATAAATTCAGATATTCTTCATTAATGCACATACAAAAATGTATATCGTTTTAGCATGGGATAATAATAATAATAATAACATGTTCTTGAATAGCGCTGCTAGTTTTACGCAGCGGTTTACAGAGACATTTTGCAGGCACAGTCCCTGCCCCATGGAGCTTACAATCTATGTTTTTGGTGCCTGAGGCAGAGGGAGATACAGTGACTTGCCCAAGGTCACAAGGAGCCAACACCGGGAATTGAACCAGGTTCCAGCTGCTTCAAACTCTCAGTGCCAGTTAGTGTCTTTACTCACTGAGCCACTCCTTCAGGGATGGTTTGCTATGCATATCAGTGAAAAATGTTTAATGTCCTCCACTACACCTTAATTAAACTAAAGTGTGAGAAGTATAGTAATTGTAACCACAATTAGTGCTAAATGCCATTGTATGGTCATTGCAACCTGTAACAACTTCCTTTAAATGATGGATCCTTCCCTGTTAAAAGAATACAAAACAACATTCCCACTAGCTAGTCATAGACAGAGGGACTCTACCCACTTACTGGTATCAACTCCTCAGCATTACCATATTTAAAATACTGCATTGTACATGTACTGTAGGTTGTTTAAGACCCACTGCTGTTTAATGACCATTTTCTTTGTTCTCTCCTTCATTACATAATGCCATCAATACCTCATGTATTGATTGGGGAAAGAGTATATTTCACAGGCAGCAATGAGGGAAAGAACACATGATGCTTCCACTATAACCTGCAGGTCCATTTATAAGATCTTAATCAAAAGACACACTTTTCTATTTTTCAATTTCTTTGTGTTCAGCTTAAATCATTGTACTGTTATAACAGTACTCTAGAATGAAAAGTATTATACCAAAGTAATGGAAGGAAATTCTGCAACTCCAACGGTATGATTGTTATGCATTTCTCTCTTATGAAGCCTTTCAGCATATCAGCCATAACTATTCTCATTTTCATAAGAGAAATCCTGGTCTTGGTTATTGGTCCAAGTCCAACCTTACACAGCAAACAATTATCATAGAAAATCAGCATGCAGACAACCCTCAAGTCTGATTTACTGCGAACTTTGTGATCTGAGTATATTTTACAGATGCATTTGTGACTTGACTTGATTATGGGAAAAACCTATGTGTTATTCTTGGCGGAAAGTTTAATGCTACTCTACATTTGTCTGTCGGGGTCTGCTGCCTAACAGCTCTCTGAGGGTGTGTGGGGATCAGATGGCTCTTTTATGACAGCGTGGCTGCACTTACTTTCCTTCGTGTGCTCCAGCAGCACTCTCCACTAGCCTCCCCCTCCTCCGGATCAGGTCCTGACAGCCTTCGCGCTCCCTTGGGGCTCACGTGACCCGGATCACCTTCAACATGCAAGACTCTGGGGAAGAGGCAGGTCCGCGAGCTCCAGCAACCCCTGCAGCGCCGTCAGCTGCCGCACAGACATAGTGGTTGCACCGCCTCCCCTGCACCCAGGTAGGGTGGTCGCCTCAGTGCAACTTGCTCAAAGGCCTGCGTTGGCCATTTTGTAACCTCGCAAGCCCAGGCCCCGCCGCCCCTAGCTACAGCTCCTGGCTATGATCTCGGGGATCGATGCGCTCTGCGGGTATCTCCGGTGGTCTGTTCTCCCAAGTTGGAATCACCTTCACCTGCTTAGATATGGCTCAGTCTCCGCACTGGGAAGGACGATTCTCCTCACCCAGACTTGGTTCCATGGAGCCACATGGCTCCAGCGGCCATTTTGGGTCACTTGTGATACACAGAAGGAATCTCCTATTATATCTTTAGTTTACCCTTTTTAAAATAGCTTCTGACCACTCTGTGGGGGAACCTCGGAGAGCGCTATCTGCTTTTCTGTTTTATTTTTCTGTTTATTTCTCCCGGTTTTGGAGTTGTTAAACAATGGGAGTCAGCGGAGCCGAATTGGTATGCAACTTCACCGCTCAGTATCCCGGCCACGCCCCATGGTTCATTTATTTAACCCCTGCAGGGCACTCTCTCATACTTCACAAAGTTTAGTCCATAGGACAATAACAAATTGCATATATTCAGTGTAGGTACCTGCTAAACGGAGTGTACCTTGACGAGGTTGAAAGGCTTGAATCATGTTTTGATGAACAGATGTAACCAAATGACTCCTTTGTTACACAGACTGTGGGGGCTATGCACTAAGCTCTGAGCTTTCGCGCAGGCCTGAAAAAAATTAGCACGTCCGATAAAAAATGAAGCCGGCGACGCGATTCACTAAGGCCCGCAGCCCATTTTTTATCGGACGTGCCCAAAACTGGCTTATCGTGCGTGCAATGTATTTCCTCCCTGCTAGCGTTCTAAACATTTATGTGCGCTAGCTGATAGGAAAAAAAGCCGCTTGTAACATTTGCATGGAGATTTGCTATCTCCATGCAAGACTGTTACAGGCGATCGTACACTAAATAAATATATTTTAATTATAGTGTAGATGTGCAGGGGGTCTCCGGAGCTGAACAGCATTGGTTTCAGGTCCGAGGACCCCGTACTTCAGGAGAAACAAGCCCCGTTATGGGGTGCCGGTATCCCCTGCAGAATTTCAATGTCCCGGTCACGTGACGCGGAAGCTTGAAAGTGCAGGGGATACCGGCACCCCATAACGGGGCCTGTATCTCCTGAAGTAGGGGGTCCTCGGACCTGAAATAAACGCGGGTCAGCTCCGGAGACCCCCTGCACATCTACATTATAATTAAAATGTATATTAAAAAAAGAATTAACAAACATAAATACACGACCCCCCCGCACCCCTAACACATACAGTACAATAATGTGCATAATAACTATTATCCAGATATGGATAATAGATTATTTGCCCATTATTAAACACTGCATTAGCATACCTAAATAAAGTCAATAAAAACAGCAGCCAGCTAATCCAATGAATACAAGCAGTAACAACATCAACAATGAATTAATTAAACCATTAACCAATTACACCAATTAATTGCAAAACCAACTCAAAATGAATAGTATCACTAACCAATCAAACCAATTAATTACAACAACATTAATAAATGTTAACATTAAAAGACAAAGAAATACATTCAAACAATCTCAGAAAGAACATAAAACACATTAGGTAACATAATACAACATTAACTACAAACGAACACCAATCGCAAACATTTTATTACATTAAGCATGAAAAAAAAAACTATTACATCCACATAAGAAACTGACATAAAAATATCAACAGCAATAGCAAGCCACAAATGCCCCCCAAATATTGTAATAATAATGTATTAATCTGTACCCTAAAGTGGTACAGATTAATATATTATCAGTCAATATGCCTGCCTCCAAAAATCAAAAATCACATCCAAAGAATAAACCTGTAAAAAGAGACATTTACAAACATTGAATATATTACTTACCATTAGAAGCGGTGGCCCTCCGACTCCCGGGGAAACAGGATGCTCACATACCTTGAAGGCCTCCAACAGCATCCAATGACATCCGCCATCAGGATCCGGCTCAGGTACCCAAATCTTCTTTTTTCTTTATTTACTCACCTGCTTCTATCTTCATCTGTAACCATTTCTTCATCTTCTCTATCTTCTATCTTGATCTGTCAATCCAAAATACCCCATGTTAAATCCCAAGCGATGTTGTCCCGTCGTCTTCTTGGGCTCAAATGAGGCGTCACGGCCTTAAATATGGCTAGTGACGTCACTTTAGCCTCAAAATGGTTATCCGCCACCTGATTTGCTGTTAAAACCATATTCCGACTTAAAAAATTTTTTTTTACATGACGTCACTTAAAGAGAAGGATGCCAGCCAATCAGAATGGCTGTGCTTCATTTGCCTTTAAGATGACGTGACGAAGCCGGCGTCACATGGTATTTCAGCCAATCAGATCGTGGGAACCAATTCCACACTCTGATTGGCTGAAATACCATGTGACGCTGGCCCTCTTGGATCTCGTGACGTCATCTTAAAGGCAAATGAAGCGCAGCCATTCTGATTGGCTGGCATCATTCCCTTTAAGTGACGTCATGTAAAAAAAAATTTAAAGTCTGAATATGGTTTTAACAGCCAATCAGGTGGATGATAACCATTTTGAGGCTAAATGTGACGTCACTAGCCATATTTAAGGCCGTGACGCCTCATTTGAGCCCAAGAAGACGACGGGACAACATCGCTTGGGATTTAACATGGGGTATTTTGGATTGACAGATCAAGATAGAAGATAGAGAAGATGAAGAAATGGCTACAGATGAAGATAGAAGCAGGTGAGTAAATAAAGAAAAAAGAAGATTTGGGTACCTGAGCCGGATCCTGATGGCGGATGTCATTGGATGCTGTTGGAGGCCTTCAAGGTACGTGAGCATCCTGTTTCCCCGGGAGTCGGAGGGCCACCGCTTCTAATGGTAAGTAATATATTCAATGTTTGTAAATGTCTCTTTTTACAGGTTTATTTTTTGGATGTGATTTTTGATTTTTGGAGGCAGGCATATTGACTGATAATATATTAATCTGTACCACTTTAGGGTACAGATTAATACATTATTATTACAATATTTGGGGGGCATTTGTGGCTTGCTATTGCTGTTGATATTTTTATGTCAGTTTCTTATGTGGATGTAATCGTTTTTTTTTTCATGCTTAATGTAATAAAATGTTTGCGATTGGTGTTCGCTTATAGTTAATGTTGTATTATGTTAGCTAATGTGTTTTATGTTCTTTCTGAGATTGTTTGAATGTATTTCTTTGTCTTTTAATGTTAACATTTATTAATGTTGTTGTAATTAATTGGTTTGATTGGTTAGTGTTACTATTCATTTTGAGTTGGCTTAGGAATTAATTGGTGTAATTGGTTAATGGTTTAATTAAATATTTGTTGATGTTGTTACTGCTTGTATTCATTGGATTAGCTGGCTACTGTTTTTATTGACTTTATTTAGGTATACTAATGCAGTGTTTAATAATGGGCAAATAATCTATTATCCATATGTGGATAATAGTTATTTTGCACATTATTGTACTGTATGTGTTAGGGGGTGTATTTAGTTAGAAATATTGTTTAGTATTTTTGTTGGCACAACATTGGTACCTCAGGCCCGCGGGTACCCCGGGACGGACGCGGGGTCAGCCGGGGACACCCGCGCAACCCCCGGCCTCCCTCGGGGACCCCTGCAGGGTCAGCCAGGGGCACCCGCTGGCCTGTTGTATGGGTTTTGCGCCTGCAAAAAGGTAAACAAATAATTTTTTCTAAGTCCAGATTTTTTTATCCCCTGCCTTTAGCTGGTGAGCTTTATTCAGCGCAACTTTAACGTACGATCAGTTTGCGTTGCTTAGTGAATCCCGCTGAAGGGCAGGATTCAGCGCAAACAGCTGATCTTACGATCAAAGTTGGACATAGAAAAATTTCAAGGAAAAGCCCATTTTAGAGCGCAAAGTGCCTGTTTGCGCGGCTTAGTGCATAGCGCTCGGCGGAACTTCACGTTCTAAAAGCACTTTGCGCTCTTAAAATGACTTATCACTGCTTAGTGCATAGCCCCCTTAGTTTCTAAATGTAAAAATGTCACGATTTTATTTTAGCCTGATTAGTAGGAACACAGGAATTGTTCTTTGTTTACCATAAATGTACTGTAAGGCCAATCCTTTTACCAGCTGCATACTTCACAAAGGGAGGAGCGTAGGAAATATGTACAGCACTTGTTACTCTACATTTTAACCATCTTCAAATACATTCTTCCACTCCTCCTTATTTGCCATAGTCCACCGTATGAATAGAATATCAGATAAGAAAGATGGTAAAGAATAAATAAAACTACTAAATGTTCTATAGTTATTTCAAAGTTTAGATCATTTAGTATCATACTAAAAAGTGCAAATGCTCAGGCTGGGCTTATTTACAGTATGAGAGACTAAATGGTATCTCTAAATATCATATACATCATTTTCATGGATGCAAATGTGAAGAAAAAATCTAAAATATTAAAAATTTAGTTACTGTAGGAATTCTGTGTCAATTTGTAGTGCACATTAATTGTCAATACAAAATACCAAATGTTACAAACACTTAAAATATGTTAAGCGTAAAACAATTTAAACAAAAGCTTTGCATTGGAGAAATAATAGTACTGTAGTGTGTAAATGTAATTTTTTTTACATTTATCAAATTATTTGCTTCACTAAAGACATTCGGATGACCTAAAACTCACGTTGGGGCTTCACAAGTAATGTCAGGTAATCCTGTACAACAAAGAGGTAAGAATGTATTTAGCTAATTGATCTACCTGATTGTTGCTACACTGGGGCCCAAAATCACTAAATTCCGTTAGCCTCATTATCATCGTTAGATGAACCTAATTTAACAGCCGTTAATCATAAAGCAGTATTCACTTAAGCAAAATAACATGACGTTAACAAAGATTTACTCCCATTACAACTCTAGCGTTATGTTTAATGACTGTTAGTTTTAACAAGATGCTAATGACGCTAAATTAAACTCATCCCTAATCCTTGTTAAGATTAATTCCAGGAAATAACATTGTTACTTGAATTATAGCTAAACTTGGCATTTCTCCCATCCAGACCCTGAAATACCGTTTGGAGGGGAGAGAACACCAATGCTAAATGATAAAAGTTCATGAAATTAATGCTGCCATCTTTTTAATATATGAACCCATTATTCGCAATCCATAACTAGCTGGAAATTTAGAGCTACAAATGGGTTAATATATAGCTAGCATTAGATCACTTACCCCCTTGTATACTAACCCCTTTGGAAAACAATGGGTTAATAACCCCATCTCTACACCAGTGGCCTAACCACCCTCCTTGTGGCAACCACCAAAAAAGTTGGCTAATAATGCCAATATAAAATGAAGATACCGTAAAACTAATTGGAAAATACATAAACCCAAAATAGCTAGTCGCTCCATCCTGTATGATCACAAAGGTCATTTATTATAAGGGTTGGGTGCACTGAAGGGAACTAAATATAATAAGAACAAAGCGAGGTCCAAGGGATCTCAAAAAGCCCCTTTTACAGTGCACTGTAAAAAAGGGGAAGAATAGTGGGATCCTTTTTCCTCCCTTTAGAAGGGAGGAAACTCTGCTGAAATGTTATGTGACAGCATGTCCCATGTACAAGGCGTGTAGTCATTGCAAAGCACATGGTAGGAGGCCACATAGTAAATCAAACAATTTGACTGGTTGCTTTAGCATGTAAAAAGCACACACACGAAAGACTTTACAGAGGCGGTTTTCCCACGTTAAGTGATTGGTTGCTTCACCACGTGGTAACAAATCTGATTTATTGTACTACTGTACGTGGCCCTACATATGGCGTTTATGCTATGGAGACTGGCCCTACATATGGGCTGTGCATCGCATAACCTTTTAGTTGACAGCGTAGTGAGGATGCTGAGGAATGGAGTCCAATAAGAAGAATTAAGATGAACAAGAAAAGCTCTTATTTTTCAACTAATATTAAAAGAGGATTATTCTCAATCAATATTGAGGAAGGTTTGTTGAGGGACACTGATGGCATCAGATTTCTGTAGGCCACTGGACTCAGGATTAGTCTGCATTCCTGGTGGTAATGGCAGCGAGCGCTATGGCCCCAGTGGCTATGTGGGTGTGTGGGTGCGCAAAAGCGCTGTGACACGTACGCTGTCAGGGAAGACAAGAATTTTGTCTTCCCGTGCCACGCCGTAGTCACGTGGTCGGCACTCAGCCAATAGCAGGACATATATGCCCCATCATGGCCCCGCTCCCATCATGGCCCGCCCCTCGCACTCCCCTAGAGCTCCCCTGTAGTCTTTGCAAGTGCTGCCATGCCGCCAGGCGTGCATGCAGCAGGGAGGACTGGGGCCGTAGCCATAGGCCTCATTTGAGGCATCGGTTTTAATTTTTTACATTGCACTTCCCCTGCCCCCATTTTTTTCTTCTTTAGACCACCAATTTAAGAGGATTACATTACTTTTTAATATTACTCAAATATATTTTTGTGTCCTTTTTATTTTAAGGTTGGGCATCAGCTTATTGAATTATCACAATGGATTAGTTCATGGGGGTCATTAATACTGAAGACTTTGGATGAGCATTACATGGATGGGGTAAGTGGTTTTATTTCATTGTTTACCCCTTGAGTGTCAATAAGGCTACCTACACTGGCGACACACTTTATTCGAACTCGGCTAGTCCCACGAATTCGGGTATACCCGGGTGTATTGAGGTTTGTGACTGTTTTCTCCCCGAGTGCATTGGGTTATTTTCCAGGCAGGGATTGAAGCATTTTATTCTCGCTGGCTGCAATACTGCACAGTATATATATATATATACTCTGCATTACAATTCATGAATTTATGCCATCTGGTAGACACGCGAAGCATTGCAGCCTATTAAATCCTAATCATTATCATTTAACCGATCAGCCGCCCGTCAGCCAGGCATGAACCCAGGCTGGGAAGGCAAACGCAACGGGGCTTGTCAGAGGTGAGGAGCGGCGCATTCCAGGTATCTGCCAGGTACATACTGGGTATTTGCTCGAATAAAGTGTGTCGGTGCAGTAGCCTCACTGCAACGTAAGGAGAAATGACCCCTCTATATATGTGCATTTTGATATTGTATTTTGAATTGGCACCATGGCCTACAGCCCTATTAGGCAGTTTAGGCAGTTTTGGCTAATAGGGCTGTAAGCTGTTGTTATAATGGTGGTTATTAGTTGGGGTGGAGTACTGTAGCTGATGGGGCTAAGTTCCACAAGGAGAATATAGGTATATCAATATTTTTATTTTCATCTTCATAACCTAAGAGTGGACATCTCTAGTTTAATGCACGTAGACGTGCAAATAAGTGTGATTGCCACTGGGAATCGGGGATGACTCTACATGTAATGATATCATGATATTTTAGGAATTAGATTAATAGCTATTTTTGGCACCAAAAATGCAATATCTTTTATGTTGATATTAAAAAGGTACAGAAAAAAAATGATAAGTTAGCAATTTCAATTATTATATCCCTCCGACAAGAGACAAAACAATAATAACAGTGTGTATAAAGTTTTTATCAGCACCTAAAACTAAGCATATAGAGGAGTGAACATCTGAATGGTTCACGGGAACAAGGAGGAACCCTGATTTCCTCCAAAGTTACAATAGAGAACAAAGGATAATGTTCCCAGCACTCAGAGAAACTAATAGAGATAGAATATGTCTTAAAATATATATTTTTTATATGTAGCCCTCTTTCCCCTTATGTGAAGTCTACTGGTGCTGATATTACCTGTTGGCTCACAGAGATCTGAGCCTCCATCACTGAGAGCCTGGGGTACACCCGAGATACTGGATGAAAGCGCCTCCATCTGTACGGGATCCCAATGGGTTGGGATAGCCGCGTGCAGGAACAAATAATCATACCACACAGAATATAACTGTAACCTTTATGACCTTTACTAAGCACACATATGATATATGTCAATCACTCTATGATGCATAAGCGGGTGTTAATTGCTTATACACTCTGCCCGTCTGTAGCAACCAACCACCGTTTTACCCCCACACCGTGTCCATCGTACTGTCCGAGGCCCTTGGCCACTCTATCACGTAAGTGTCCCCAAGTGAAACCCCCACCCTTTAGGCGGGATCAGCGCCGTGCTGTACAGTGTTGGTGCACTTGTAGAACTGTACCTGCCTGGGGCTCCTGCACCCGGGTAACAGAGAATACAACAGGGAATCCGTCCGATCCGACGTCGTCATCTGCCACCATGTGGGGTGAATTCCGTCGTGGATAATATCACTGTCTGGATAGTCTCTGTGTCCTTTGTGGCGTTCTGGTCCCAGAACCCACCTTGCAGGGCTGCGCAGCATAGCAGCTGTCTCCCCTGACTACCAAATAGCTAATGGGGCAGAGTCCCTATCTAAGGGCCGGTCCCTAAAGCAATCACTGCTCTACTTGTGAGTCGGAGCCTAACTGGGGCCTGGGGGAAACCGTCTGGCCTAGCCCAGAGGAGTACCACTCCCTGGACACTACTGACCCTTTGCTGTCCCTCTTCCGACTGGCGTGCTCATCACAGCGTGAAAAATGTATCTATATTTGTGCAGGGGAATCCGGCCGCGCTATTGGCTCCCTGGCATCATGTGTTGTATGCCCCAAGGTATCATGGGGCTTGTTGTCCCCTACGGATGCCCCTCTGCTAAATTGCGCCTCGTGGGTCTATACTGCACATGCGCGGCATCTCGCACATGCGCAACTCAATCCAAAATGGTGGCATCCTGACTGGGAGCTGCCGGTAGTCCCCAGTGATGCACTCGCCTAGCGCAACACCTCCCCCCCTCCCCCCCGGCATCCACCTTCTCCCTAACGGCAGCGGAGGTAGGGGACTGAGAGGGGAAATATATAAATATATATATTTTCGAAAAAGTACCCGGGCGCTATCTCTATATGACGTGTATAGGATGTTAGAGTAGGATGGTGAAGTAAAAAAAGGGGGTGTAATACAGCCTTAGAATAATGTTCTTATGATGTCCTCCTGTGACTCGGAACCCCAGCAGGATCTATCCAGGACCCTTGATAACAATAAAATACAAGAAAAGATGGGGGAGCACAATTTGAGGAAAAGGACAGTTAATGATGTGTCCTATTAGACTGGTGATCGATGTGGTAAGAGACACATCTATTGAAGCATCAGTCTATGGAGTGGACTCCATCTATGGGAGGCGAACATACAGTGGTGTGTGTATGTAGGTGGAAAGATAAAAGAATAAATAACTTACACGGACTTGTGTAAGTTCTATCACGGTGATTAGATCAATACAAATATACAGCGGCTGCGGTGTATTGCAATGGTATATTGCTTTATTACCCTTCCCTACACCGCAGCCGCTGTATATTTGTATTGATCTAATCACTTTTTCATTTTCACGAGAGGAAAACCTCCTGGAGGGAGAAATCCATCCAACGAAGAAAGCCGAAGGCACAACGAGGAAAGAAGTTCCGACTGAAGGAGAACCTATCTTCCAAAGAAGAATAGCAATCCAAAGAAACCTTGATGTGATAGAACTTACACAAGTCCGTGTAAGTTATTTATTCTTTTATCTTTCCACCTACATACACACACCACTGTATGTTCGCCTCCCATAGATGGAGTCCACTCCATAGACTGATGCTTCAATAGAGATGTCTCTTACCACATCGATCACCAGTCTAATAGGACACATCATTAACTGTCCTTTTCCTCAAATTGTGCTCCCCCATCTTTTTTTGTATTTTCTTATATATATATATATATATGTATATATATATATATATATGTATTAAAATATACACTTTTTTACTATATATATATATATATATAATATATATATATATATATATATATATATATATATATATATATATATATATATAGTAAAAAAGTGTATATTTTAATACATATTCTATCTCTATTAGTTTCTCTGAGTGCTGGGAACATTATCCTTTGTTCTCAATAATAGCAGTGCATTCCCATTCCAACCAAAGGGAAGTCACTAGTATTTCATAGTGTAAAATGTGGGCTTTAGAATGGTTGTCATGACTTGCTCAGTGCAGATGGCAATACTCGGCATCAAGTGTGTCTAATACAGTGACAATGTGGTGTTGTGCTTTTGAAGCAACAGATGTTGACTGCCCCCTTCATTTGAGCAGTCTTATTTTCTTCCTGTTATTTTAACCTCTCTTCCATTGTTCTTGTCTACCTTATCTTCTTTGTTCTCGAACGGAATTAAACATTAGCGCTGGGATTCTGGAAGCTTTGATAAGGGGTATTGGAGATTGATCCAGCCATTGACTTGAATGGCAATTAACGCCGATCAAGCTACGATCCCCCTTATCAAAGCTTCCCCTTAGGCCTATTTGCAACATTCTTTAAAAGCTGCTTTATTATGTCACATAAGCTTCTGATTCGAGTTCATTTGAACTAAGCTCAGTCATCCCTGACACCAAGAAGCAGCTTCACCGAACATTCAAAGCTGTGAGCAAGAATGTATTAGTCTGAGACCTTTAGAAAAAAATGATATATCTATAGAGATAATAGTATAGGGACATAAGTGTATTCTGAGCCAATCTGGGGGTGGGGGAAGGGAAGGGGACAGGGGAAGGGGAAGCTCCCGCGTCAGCAAAATGAGGATAGTATATGAAATCAAATAACACACAAACTGGTGCAATAGAGGATAAACTATAATAACAACATAAACAGACAGACAAGTTCCTCCTTGAATGCACTCAGAAAGGTAAGTCAGAGCGATATGGTTGATAACATTAAAAACCTTTTAATCACCAAATAGTAAGAACATATTGTATAGAGGGAAATGGTAGAAGTAGTCCACGGCCAGTCCCTTAAAACAAACCAAGAAAAGATCTTCCTAAATAGGTGTATGGAAGATAGTGGGGACAATACACCACCTAGGTGTGGGCTACAGAAAACTGCAAAGTCTCGCCACAAAGTAACTTCAGACTTGAAAACCTGTCCTGATGGCAGGAATTCTATTATCAAAAAACCGGCACACCTATAGAAAAAAGTATGCTGATACTAGATCTGAAGAGGCGGTTCATATACAGTTCGTGAGTAATAAAGCCCTTACATCCGTATACATAGACCACAAGGAATGGGGGTGTATGTCAACTCCAGAACACAAATGAAGTCAACGAATGATGTGGGGAGTAATACATATAACATAAATTAAACCACATACATAGCTATTAACTACGTGGCTAGTGAGTAGTAACCTCTGCGTAGGGCAAGCACAAAGCGTGCTCTGCTAGTGCCCAGAGGCACGGTTCAGTGACCGTATCCAGTTATGGCCTCAGAATAATATAACACAGTTAATGCAGAGGTCACTGCCCAAACAGGTGTATGGACGATAGTGGGGACAATACATCACCTAGGTGTGGGCTACAGAAAACTGCAAAGTCTCGCCACAAGGTAACTTCAGACTTGAGAACCTGTCCTGTTGGCAGGAATTCTATTATCAAAAACCAGCACACCTATAGAAAAAAGTATGCTGATACTAGATCTGAAGAAGGTGTGGGCTACAGAAAACTGCAAAGTCTCGCCACAAAGTAACTTCAGACTTGAAAACCTGTCCTGTTGGCAGGAATTCTAATATCAAAAAACCGGCACACCTATAGAAAAAAGTATGCTGATACTAGATCTGAAGAGGCGGTTCATATACAGTTCGTGAGTCATAAAGCCCTTACATCCGTATACATAGACCACAAAGAATGGGGGTGTATGTCAACTCCAAAACACAAATGAAGTCAACAGATGATGTGGAGAGTAATACATATAACATAAATAAAACCACATACAAAGCTACGTAGCTAGTAAGTAGTAACCTCTGCGTAGGGCAAGCACAAAGCGTGCTCTGCTAGTGCCCAGAGGCACGGTTCAGTGACCGTATCCAGTTATGGCCTCAGAATAATATAACACAGTTAATGCAGAGGTCACTGAATAGGGTCTCTGCTAGATGGAAATACAGAGGTTCACTGAGTGGAGTCTCCCAGATAGCAGGCAACAGAGGCACTGTACTTAATCAGAGTGCTCCTGGCAGTATAAATCAGTGCATAAGATGTTGTCCATAATGAGTGTTGCACAGAGTGATGTTGCCCTAAGTGTGTGTGGGTCACCCCTAATAATGCTAATAATATGGACCCCCCAGATAACACTCGGTTTAAGGAGAATGTCTGTCAGAGGAGCGGCTATAGAATATGCTGCTATCAGGTACAGTGACCTCAAAAAATACCTTCTGACTGACCACCCATAGTATAACTTAGCTTTATGGGGACTGGGGTTGTCCGTTGTAGCAGCTCACGATCCTACAGTGTAGGCAGAGGGGGCGGGGTGCCGAGTTGAAGGGTTGTAGCCTGCTAAGTCAGCAGCTGCAGCCGCAGCAGTCTCATCCCACTGCTAGGAGGCGTCCGCTCGGTGTGATGACGTCATCACGTTCTGGTCACCTAGGGTTCTCAAGTCTGAAGTTACCTTGTGGCGAGACTTTGCAGTTTTCTGTAGCCCACACCTAGGTGGTGTATTGTCCCCACTATCGTCCATACACCTGTTTGGGCAGTGACCTCTGCATTAACTGTGTTATATTATTCTGAGGCCATAACTGGATACGGTCACTGAACCGTGCCTCTGGGCACTAGCAGAGCACGCTTTGTGCTTGCCCTACGCAGAGGTTACTACTCACTAGCCACGTAGTTAATAGCTATGTATGTGGTTTAATTTATGTTATATGTGTAGCCCTTTTTGTGAACACCTGAACTAAGGGACTACGGTGCATAAACCTGTGGCTTCAGGAGCTCTGAGCCTCCGCATATTGGGAGCCTGGGGGTATACCTTTATCACTTGTGGTGCAGCGCCTCCACTCACCCAGGATCCCCATTATAGAGATTATACCCTGAGCAAGAACCTAACAACAGCAGTATGCAACAGCAACCTTTTTATATCACACATGAATAACAAATGATATGCAGACTTATCATATAACATTTACATACACACACACAACGTGGCTCGGCCACACCTTATTGGGATAATGTCCTGTACATAAGTGGCTCTGCCACTCTCCTTAGGAGTATGTCTCATAACCAGTAAAGTATGGTACCATATGCATTCTCTCAGGAAACCCAATTAGTTAGTGGGAGGCGGGATCAGCGCCTGGTGACCGGTGTATGTGCACTTGTAGATAAGAATACCTTCCGGTCACTACGATGACCTTGACACTCCACAGGGGTCCTGGTGTTAATCCAGCCTTGTGCCGTCTCTCCCTTCTGCAGCACCGTCAGATGGGAAATCCAAGATGGCGGCCGCAGCTCCGCAGCTCCGCAGCTCCGCATATAACCCTCACTAAAGGGAAACGTCCCTGACGACTATGGGCGTCCTTACAGATACAGCACCCTACGATGGCAGGGGAAAGACTCCTGGGGCTGTGGGCATATCCTACCTAAGCAGACGGGTCACTGACCCTCTGCTCTCGCACACGAGGTTCCGCCAACCTCCTCCTTCACCTCCCTCGCTGCTCTGACCCACCGCCCACACGCATCCGGTTCCTGCATACACAGTCTCGCATCCCATTGGTCCTCAGCCTCAGCTGACCTTCTCACAGTCAGAGTTCATAGTTCAACCCCCTCCAAGTCTCTACTTATGATTACCCTTCGCGCGCTTCCCTCGCGCATGCGCAGCCCAACTGGTACGCAGTAACTTCGCTGGCAAACAGGGACAATATGGCGCTGCCTATGTAATTGACAGCGCGGAACCTTTAATATATATGCACATCCTTACATTCTCCCCCCTCCAGAATCCAGCGTCCCCGCTGGACTACCTAACCACATATATATTAACTATGTACACAACCCTCTCTTCCTAGATTAGGTTACACATCTCATTAAACAGTACCATCATAGCTTGCATCCTATGCCGAGCCCACTGCTGAGCCTCATAATGGGGTGCCCCAAACTGATCATATGCCATTCGCATGGGAGGTTGACTGTTTCTTTGACTTCGGCGGGGTTGATCTTCCTCTGCTTCCTCTGCAGAGTGCTCAGTCCCAACTGGTATTTCCATCTCTACCCTTGAGGGGTGTTCAGCATTAGCACAGTCTCTTTGGGGTGTAAAACATGGACTTTGTGGGTCTAGAGGCTGACTCACTGGAGTCAAATGATCAATGTTCGGGCCAAAAGGCTCTTTACCCGTGGCTCCTTCGGGAGATGCCTCCACGGCCGGAAGGCCCCTTTGAGAGGTTCCCTCCATTGTATCCTCAGAGGTGGCAATTTTTACAGTCTCTGAGCCATCCTCTGTGTATTCAACTGCTCCATCTAGGGCAGTGGCTGGGGCTTCCAATTCATCCGTCCCTACTTGAGGTATGAGAAGCAGATGATTCCTATGCCACACTTTTACGCGGCCTTCAGAATCCTTGATCCGGTACACAGGAAGACCCGGCATCTGTGACTCCACCTCATACACACCCTCTCGCCACCGGTCTGCCAATTTATGCTTCCCAGGAACACCTAAGTTGCGTAAAAGGACCGCATCTCCGGGGTGAATTTCCTTGTAACGTACTTTGTGGTCATAACGCCTTATATTCCCCGCGTTCAATTGTGCGGTCGTCCGCTCAGCCAATTTGTAGGCCAACTGTAAACTGTCCTTTAGTCGCTGAACGTATCGGAAATGCGTCCTATTGGATACCCCATCGGTAGATATCCGTAGGCGCACATCCACCGGTAACCGGGCTTCCCTTCCGAACATCAAGAAATACGGGGTATACCCAGTGGACTCATGTCGGGTACAATTATACGCATGTACCAATGCTTCGACGTGTTTACTCCACTCCGTCTTTTGCGGGCTCGTCAATGTACCCAACATATCCAACAAGGTGCGATTGAACCGTTCGGGCAAGGTATCCCCTTCGGGGTGGTACGGGGTAGTACGTGACTTGGCAATGTTCAGTAGGGTGAGCAACTCCCGTATCAGTGTACTTTCAAAATCCCGGCCCTGATCGGAGTGAAGACGATTTGGTAACCCATAGTGAATGAAATATTTTTCCCATAGTACTCGGGCTACCGTTACGGCCTTCTGGTCTTTCGTAGGGAACGCTTGGGCGTACCTAGTGTAGTTGTCAGTGATCACCAGAACATTACTAACTCCCCGACTGTCGGGTTCGATACAAAGAAAATCCATACACACCAAATCCATGGGACCCGAACTTTTCAAGTGTGCCATAGGAGCCGCCCTGGTAGGCAGTGTCTTCCTTTGTAAACAACGATTACACTTCCTACAATGTTGCTCCACTGACTCCCTCATTCTCGGCCAATAGAACCTATGCTGCAGTAGTCCAAAAGTCTTGTCAATGCCCAGGTGACCATGGTCATCGTGAAGGGCCCGGAGGACTAGTGTTCTCAAACGTTCCGGTAAAAACAACTGACGCCGATCGGGATGGTTATGATAGGAGATCACCCGATATAACAAACAATTGTCCATTTCAAACTTCCCAAACTCATTTAACAGGAGCTTCACCAAGTCTTTGGGGGCCCGCTTCAGTATAGACGGATTATCTTGCTGTACAGCTTGACGGGCTAGCTCCACTATGGGGTCTTGTGTCTGATAATGCACTAGATCCTTCCACGCTATGATATTATCTTCATTGATATTCATCCCGTCTCGACCTTGATAGGCCCGAGGAACAGCCTGCGAATGACATCCCAATGAGTCAATCACCCGTAATTCCGAGAATGCTACGTTGTCATCGACTATCGCCGCTACTGAACAGAGAGCACGAATCCCGGGGCCCGGTATCTCCTCCCAGACTTCCTCATCAGGGGTGGATTGCAGGCCAGGTCGACGAGACAGAGCGTCGGCACCTATGTTGGTGGGTCCGGGTTTGTATTTAAGGTTGAACCGGTAATTGGCTAGAGCAGCTAACCAACGGTGTCCGGTGGCGTCCAATTTGGCAGACGTATTGATATAGGTCATGGGATTGTTGTCCGTGCGTACTTCGAACGGTACTCCATATAGATAATCATGCAGCTTGTCCACCACCGCCCATTTTAGCGCCAAAAATTCCAACTTATGGACCGGGTAATTCTGCTCGCTAGGGGTTAAACTTCGGCTCGCGTAGGCCACTGGACGTAGCCCGGTCTCATACTTCTGATGCAAAACCGCTCCTAGCCCGCTGAGGCTAGCATCGACATGTAGGACATAGTCTCGCTCAGGATCCGCGTAGGCCAAGACGGGGGCCTGAGTGAGGCTGGTCTTTAAGTGTTTGAAGGCCTGTTCACATTCTGGAGTCCATGTCTTCCCAAAGGGTGTCTGCGCCGAGCTCCCCTTTCTCCCGGTTTCTCCCGGATACACCTTGAGAAGGTCATTCAGTCTCTTGGCCTTGCTGGAATACCCCTCCACGAACCGCCGATAATAGCCACAAAACCCCAAGAAAGACCGCAGCTCTTGAACATTTTGAGGTCTGGGCCAGTTCATCACCGCCTCGATCTTCCCTGGGTCGGTGGACACCCCATCAGCTGACACAATGTGGCCCACATACGTTACAGAGGTCCGACAGAATTTGCACTTGTCTAGCGACAGTTTCAGGCCCTCCCCCTCAAGCCTATCCAGCACCTTCATCAGTCTCTCGGAATGCTCCTCTAGAGTCCGCCCGAACACGATAATGTCGTCCAGGTACACTAAGCACTCTCGCGGGTTAAGGTCTCCGAGGGTTTTTTCCATTAGTCTCTGGAACGTGGCCGGGGCACCGCAGATCCCTTGAGGCATGCGGGTAAACTGGTAGAACCCTAAGGGACAGATGAAGGCCGTTTTTTCTTGGTCTTCCTGGCCCATGGGCACTTGATAATACCCGGACCTGAGGTCGAGCACACTGAACCATTTACTCCCGGTCAACGCATTCAGGAGGTCCTCGATTCGGGGCAGTGTATACTGGTCGGGGATAGTACGGTTATTCAGCGTTCTGTAATCCACACATAGACGGACCGTCCCGTTCTTCTTGCGGACTACCACAATGGGTGAGGCGTAAGGGCTCCGAGATTCCCGCACGATGCCAGCCGTTTCCATCTCGTCGATTAATCCCCTCACTTCGTCAACATCCTTGGAGGCAAGCCGGCGGGAGCGCTCCCGGAAGGGGGTGGCGTCGCTCATTCGGATGGTATGGTGGGCACTGCGACTGCACCCCACATCCATATCACCAGTGGAGAACACACCCCTTCGGTCGTGTAGCTCATCCTGCAGCCTCTTCCTCCACCCCTCCGGGAGGGGCGAGTCGCCAAAGTCAAATTCCAATGCCGGCGCTATGGTAGTAGGCGAGCTCCTAGCTAGTCCCGTCGAGGACTTCTCCTCGGAAGTTACCGGGTATATCCTTCCTAGCGTCTGCCGCCGGTCAATAGTCATCGGGTACGGGGATATATTCTGCACATACACCCAGGTGCGCTTCGGGATCTTCCCGGGCCATTCCTTGACCGAGGTTAGTACTTTGTAGCCCAAACGTTGTTCGTCCTGGGCCACACTCTCCAAGGTGAAGAGCTGATCCTCCGACCGTCGACGGGGGTAATGGCAAGCGGCGACCATCATTCGTCCTTCCCCCGGGGGAATCTGGGTCAGTCCCCATTCTTGGCTGTAGAGGACGCCATGCTCTTCCTCAGTCGCAATTTTACCGCAGACCTCTTGGAGGGCGGGACAGGCCGCTAGGGCCAGCAGTGGGGCTTCTCCTGCTTCCTGCAAAAACTGGCGGAATACCGCGCGCACAATGTCAGCGTTGGTCCCCAAGATGATTGGGGCGCTGGGGTGGTCCTGCGGCTCGGGGCACACTAAGGCCTCCACTTCCATGGGGTGATGTTTACCAGTATTCAGCTGGAGAATATCTAACTGCACCTTTACTACTCCGTCTATGGGGTAATCTTCATGACTCAGTCCCCGTAGTCGCAAGGCATCCGCAGATAGCAACGGTAGTTGGTGTAGGTGTTGGTCGTAGAAGGGCCGATACACGATGGTCACTTGAGATCCCGTATCCAATAATGCGGCGGCGTAGATGCCCTCAATAACCACTCGAATAATGGAGGCGGGGCCAATTCGGGGGCTCGGAGAGGATGGCACACCTTTTCATCCTCCAGGGGCCGGCACGGCATCGACTGCGCCGATCGGGACGACGTCCTCCGCGAGGTGGGGCAGTGGGCCCGTAAATGTCCCATCTTTCCGCATGCGTAACACTGCATTTGGCGGAGGTAAGCCTCGTCTCTCCTGGTTGGGGGACTTCGCCCAGTCGGGGGACGAGGTCTGGGTGTCACTGGGGTGGGGACATCCTCGGGATCGAGATCCCCAGGTTCGGGCACGTCGGGCTTTGGGTCCACTTTCTTGGCTTCTTTACCCCCGGGCGGTGGCTTCTTCCCGGTGGCTAAGTCACGCCCTAACAACACCATCTCGTGCGCTTGGACCCGATCCATTAAGTCGTGAAACGACAGGGCTTGCCCGGGCGTTATGCAGCTACTGACCCGCACCGACACGGGGTGTAGGGGTAGGAGGCCCCTCAGCAACTGAGTGGTACGTATTCCGTTGGCTTCTTTCCGTGGCAACACGCCTTTCCTGACCATATTCCAGAGATCCAGGTGTAGTCGCCTGAGAAAGTCGGATACCATCTCCCCTTCCTTCTGGGCTAACGCATGAAATTTCGACATCAAAGTATACATGTCCACCGGAGCTCCATACGCCTTGGTTAGGCAGTAGATGAGGTCGGCCGCATCAGCTTCCGGGTTGTCGTCTCGGTAGTAGTGCACCATGTGGGACGCGGGGGGCCGTAAGCACTCGACGATGCGCTGTCTACGGACCGCGTCCGTGCAGGTCCATTCAGGTAGTACCTGTTCGGTATGATCCAGCCAGTCCTCTATCCCTACTTCCCCTTGGGGCGTGGGTTTCTCCCCGGAGAAGGCCTTTAACTTCCTGTACTGGAGCGACTGGGTGGTATTGTGGATAACGGCAGCTAAGGCGGGCAAAGAGGTGTCTCCCGGTAAGCTATCCCTGACAGCGGGGTAAGCGTCCAATCTTGATAGGCTAAGTCGGTTGAGGCTAGCCCGCAGGCCGGACGGGGTAGAGGAGGAGCCTAGGCTCAGGGCTGCGGGCCAGTGAGGGTGCAGGCCACGGTCAGGGGAGTGGTCGGGGCCTCCCGTCGCGGCGCCAGCGGTGGGGGTATACTCTCTCCGGGGGGTGGAAGTGGCCAGGGGCGCAGGGGTGTCCGCCTGGACGATGGGACAGCGCACCCCCGGGGCCTCGGGCAGCAGCAGTATACGGGGCAAAGCCTCGGGGCATATATCTTGTTCAGTGGCATACAAGATCCGGCGCCAGGTCTGGTCGCTGTCATAAAAATGGTCTTGTACTTGGGCATTGTCCAGGAGAGGAAGCTTTCGGACCTGCTCGGTCACTGTGCCTAACGAGATCATGGCGGGGACATGGCCCAGCGCGAAAACACGGTTCAAGGGAATCCCGCGCCGTTGGGCCCACTTGCGCACCTCGAGCGCCGAGGGCACCGACATGATGTGGGTTGGTTGCACAATAGAGACAAAAAAATGTGGGGGCACCCCAGGTCTAAGCTCTCAGCAGCGCCTCCAAATGTAGCCCTTTTTGTGAACACCTGAACTAAGGGACTACGGTGCATAAACCTGTGGCTTCAGGAGCTCTGAGCCTCCGCATATTGGGAGCCTGGGGGTATACCTTTATCACTTGTGGTGCAGCGCCTCCACTCACCCAGGATCCCCATTATAGAGATTATACCCTGAGCAAGAACCTAACAACAGCAGTATGCAACAGCAACCTTTTTATATCACACATGAATAACAAATGATATGCAGACTTATCATATAACATTTACATACACACACACAACGTGGCTCGGCCACACCTTATTGGGATAATGTCCTGTACATAAGTGGCTCTGCCACTCTCCTTAGGAGTATGTCTCATAACCAGTAAAGTATGGTACCATATGCATTCTCTCAGGAAACCCAATTAGTTAGTGGGAGGCGGGATCAGCGCCTGGTGACCGGTGTAGGTGCACTTGTAGATAAGAATACCTTCCGGTCACTACGATGACCTTGACACTCCACAGGGGTCCTGGTGTTAATCCAGCCTTGTGCCGTCTCTCCCTTCTGCAGCACCGTCAGATGGGAAATCCAAGATGGCGGCCACAGCTCCGCAGCTCCGCATATAACCCTCACTAAAGGGAAACGTCCCTGACGACTATGGGCGTCCTTACAGATACAGCACCCTACGATGGCAGGGGAAAGACTCCTGGGGCTGTGGGCATATCCTACCTAAGCAGACGGGTCACTGACCCTCTGCTCTCGCACACGAGGTTCCGCCAACCTCCTCCTTCACCTCCCTCGCTGCTCTGACCCACCGCCCACACGCATCCGGTTCCTGCATACACAGTCTCGCATCCCATTGGTCCTCAGCCTCAGCTGACCTTCTCACAGTCAGAGTTCATAGTTCAACCCCCTCCAAGTCTCTACTTATGATTACCCTTCGCGCGCTTCCCTCGCACATGCGCAGCCCAACTGGTACGCAGTAACTTCGCTGGCAAACAGGGACAATATGGCGCTGCCTATGTAATTGACAGCGCGGAACCTTTAATATATATGCACATCCTTACATATGTATTACTCTCCACATCATTCGTTGACTTCATTTGTGTTCTGGAGTTGACATACACCCCCATTCCTTGTGGTCTATGTATACGGATGTAAGGGCTTTATTACTCACGAACTGTATATGAACCGCCTCTTCAGATCTAGTATCAGCATACTTTTTTCTATAGGTGTGCCGGTTTTTTGATAATAGAATTCCTGCCATCAGGACAGGTTTTCAAGTCTGAAGTTACTTTGTGGCGAGACTTTGCAGTTTTCTGTAGCCCACACCTTCTTCAGATCTAGTATCAGCATACTTTTTTCTATAGGTGTGCTGGTTTTTGATAATAGAATTCCTGCCAACAGGACAGGTTCTCAAGTCTGAAGTTATTTTGTGGCGAGACTTTGCAGTTTTCTGTAGCCCACACCTAGGTGGTGTATTGTCCCCACTATCTTCCATACACCTATTTAGGAAGATCTTTTCTTGGTTTGTTTTAAGGGACTGGCCGTGGACTACTTCTACCATTTCCCTCTATACAATATGTTCTTACTATTTGGTGATTAAAAGGTTTTTAATGTTATCAACCATATCGCTCTGACTTACCTTTCTGAGTGCATTCAAGGAGGAACTTGTCTGTCTGTTTATGTTGTATTCTGAGCCAAGCAGTGACTGGTGCTAATTGGCTGAAGAGGTCATGTGACCCTTCAGCACGCCTGAAACACAATTGTATCTGTCTCGGCAAGCGCCCGGCATGAGCGTAGGGGCGCGCGCACGCCGCTTGAGCTTGGCCAGACAGATAAAAATGCATTGTCCTGACCGCGCCAAGTGCAGTCAACAGCACAGAGGACGCAGAGTAAGCCTCATGTTCTTGACAAACTAAAAAGCGTTTGTCTGCTTCATTTTAATTTAATTGTCCTCTTGATTAATCACAATGGAGTAATAACACCAAAATAATGACACCTGTTCTAGACATGTAAGTATATTGATTATAAGTGCTGATTTGCCCTAAAATGAATGAGTGGCAATGAAATGCTTCTACACCAGGGGTGTGCGACTCCAGTCCTCAAAGGCCACAAACAAGTCAGGTTTTCATGATATCCGTACGTCAGGTGGCTCAATTGGTCCTTGTGTCAGCACAGGTGGCTCAAGTGAGCCACTGATTGAGCCACCTGTGCTGAAGCAGAGATGTCCTGAAAACCTGACCTGTATGGGTCCTTTGAGGACTAGCGTTGGCCACCCCTGGTCTAGATAAAACATTGCTGCACAATTTTCATAATTATGTCGCTAAAGTTATATTAACACAAATTCGTGATAAACTTGGGCTAAGTATGTTATGCTCTGCTAGCACCAAATCTCAGCGAGTCAAGCAGAAACAAACAAGGTATTCTAATCAAAGATTGCTCTGTTTTCGGATTTGATTGACATAGTTTAAAACGGTCTGTAGAAAGAGGCAATGCCAAAGGCAATAGCCTACAACTCAAAAGCAAACTTTTTAGAGCAGCCGTGAAGCTACCATAGGCATTTTTTGTTAAGAATTTCCCTGATTGCTGTCTCTTTTTATGTCTTAAATGAACATTTATGATGGGAATATTATTGTCTATTCCCTCCATAGCCTAGATACTTTTAAAGATAAAAGTCTTATTTATTTGTCAAATGTGCTCGCACACAAACAGCACTTTCATAAATAACTTTTTAATATGAATCTATCCACCCAGGCTTCTTAAATACTGTCTTTGAACTCTAAAACTAGATTATTTGAACTCATTTGTCTCACAGGGAGGGACTTGCAATATATGATTCAGAATCAAAGAGAAACACTGGTGGTTCATGCATTATTCAAAAATAATCTGGCATTTGCTTCACAGTGTATGAAAGAGCGGCTGTTATTCTGAAAAACAATTCACTGCCATGCAAGTGAGGGAGTTTGTTTTTATAAATGTTTGAGATTTGCAAACAACATAAAATCTATTTAAAAGTTCTGTTTGCATAGTCATTATTAAACTTCATGAAGATTGAATTATCAATCCTTAAATTACAGATCTGTAAACAAGCACGAGATTATTCTGGGCAGTTTGTACTGTGCACACAATAATAGACACTGTGTTATCTAGCAGATTGTATGTAACCAACATAAATTATGCTTTGTTTTACATTACTTATTGTTAAGTAGAATGTCATAATAATTTATCAAATAAAACTGTTTAGTTAAGTGAAATGTTGAATTGTGCAAAAAAAAAAAAAAAAGCACTGCAAATTTACACCATTACAAATACAGTACTGTATGTCAAACATTTAAAAGATTTCCCTCTTTGCATTAGTACTAAAGATGTGTGCATTTTTGCTTACATTTGCAAATTAGACAAAATGTACTAAAAAAAAATGTGGTTAATAATTTCCCCAAAATTACAAATTTAACACAAAAAAATAAAATATGCCAAACATTATATGTTATATGCTAGGTCGCGTGCACATGATAACTGACAATTTTGCGAAACTGCATGACATTCCACAGAATTTAGCCAAATGTTACCAGAATTTAACCAATGTCAAATATGCCTGAATTTCAGGACATTGAAAAAGAGAAAAGAAAAAGGTTTTGTGAACCAATTTTGAAGACAGTTGCACAACTCTAAATTGTACTGTTTTACAAATGGAGTCATACATGTTTCTCTTAATTTAAATAATTCAGCTACTGAAGCAGGAACAGTGGAAAAAACAGAGCACTGCTCATGGGAACAAAAAGTAGGACAAATGCAGAGAGAGCGTAATCCATAAAATAATTATGATTTATTGGTCATGGTGACAAGCAAGCAAAGGTGTCACCCCACCAACGCGTTTCATGCCTAAGCGCTTTCTCAAGGTTCTCAACATTGTTTCTACTTTTTGTTCCCATGTTCTGCTTTTTGCACTGTTCCTGCTCTAATCTCTACAACGGAAGCACACTCTTGGATGCTGCACTTTAATAGTGAGTCCATGTGAAAGCGTTTTCCCGTTCATCATCATAATCCTTATGGAATGAGGTACAATGGAAGTGATTATATATTCTACACTCTCTGGATTATCTGTGATTTACCTCGGCTTTCACAGATTGGGAGGTTACCAGAGGAGTAGGCTACATTATCTACCTGTCCATTTTTTTTCACTTTATTCAAATCCAAGATCCACTATATGGGAACAATGTTTTAGAAGCACATATTGTTTTAATCTGTAACTGGTCTTTAGCACCACACAATTTGTTTTCTCCAGCTTCTGAAGCACTTTGCAATGTGTTGCTTGCCCCCTGGATAAAAAGGAAATAATGCAGTCACCATGTGATGTGCATTTGTAGAATGGATTGTCAAATAAAATGTTATGTTACCAACAAAAGTTCAGGCTTGTCACTGTGTGATTGGCAGATTTAATTGTTGAAATGTTACTATATTTTTTGTTCTCTGTGAATGAAACGATAAAAAGTACTAGATTAATATAATGTACCAAATCAAATGCCCACTCTTATGCTTTTTAAGAAAGCTTCTCTCAGAAACTAATCTATGCAAAAAGTACTCTTTTTTATATTTCTTTTAAATATTTAATAAAAACACTTTTCTGAACAATAGCTCTTAATAAAAACATATTCCCCCCAAAAAATATCAAGCATTTATAGGATGTGGACATTCTATATAGAAAAGCCTGAAATGTGATCACGTGGTTCTCTCACGAGCTGTATATGAAATAAGAACATTCCAGATTCAGATATATCAACCCGCACTGATTTTTCTGGAAGTCTCAATAATTTGGAGTCAGCCATAGTGATTTTAAGCATCACTGGACCCACTGGTAAAAGGAAGAATTATTTCATTAAAATTACTTATTTTAGTCAAGAACACTTGAAGGTCTTTGGAGTCTGACATCTCAGTAGTTTGCTTATTAAAAGCCCATTGCACAACGGAATCAATCACCATTTACAAGTATTTTCAATACCTGTATTCTCTCATTATCTAAAAGATGGATCATCAAATTTATTTGGCTTGTAAACATATAGGTGGTTGGATTGTATGTTAGGAAATACATTCAATGATTTCAAATTCTCTCTCTTTTTAGTCTTTTTAGACAAACCAGTACATAAAAACAATAGACTCATGCAGTGCAGGAGCTATTTCACCTTCTTAATTATGTTTCCTCTTGCCAAAGTAATTTCAGACTACTCTATAACACATCAATAAAATTTTAATCACGATCCTGTACATATTGTATAGTGTTTTATTAGTGGAATAAGGGCCTACTTACAAAAATGTTATAAACTGCTCTTTAATTGAGACTCTGTTGTCAATGAGTGTCCTTAATGTCACCCCAGAACACCTGGTCAGACACAAGCTCAGACACCTTCCAACCTCTGACAAGGTGAGGAAAGTAATCCAGCAGATGAAGAACCAATAAAGCATCTGAAACCAGTGGAATCCCATCTAAATTCTTAAAGCAGCGGGAAGAGAAGCTCACATAATAATAACTCCCTAATCCTAAAAATCTGTAATGACAGGGAAATCCCAGATGACCGTGGGGATATCATAATATCCTCCTTGCTCACTCCCCTCCTCCCTCACCACCCTCCCTCACATCCCCCTCCCTCACCCCCTCCTCATCCCCTCCCTCACCCCCTCCTCATTCCCACACCAGTCCACATTATTTCACCCAAATAACAATGCCTACCTGGCTTCCAGTGGTCTGAGGTGGAGAAGAGGAGGACCTGCAGTGGCAGACACCAGAAGTCAATAAAGACTTCCGGGTAGGACTGCTGGGATGTGCTCCTCCTCTCCTGCTGCCCTGCTATGCTCCAACCACACTCCTCCTCAACCATCCAGCTTCGCTCCCACGGTTTGCTGTCCTCCTCTCCCGCTGCCCTCCTCTGCCACCACCCTGCTCCGTGCCCCCAACCTGTCATTCCTGCCGCCCCCAAAATGTGCCACTCTAAGTAACCACCTAAGTTGCCTAGTGGTTGCACTGACCCTGACAACCTTCAGGAGGGACCTCAAGTTGTTGAGAAGTACCATCAATCCTACCTGCAAAATATCCTTTGAACACAGTCAAAAAAACAGGTGAACCAACATTGATGTTCTCTCACAAGCAAATACCACGAGTATTGAGGCAATGATCATCTGCCATCAACTTTGCTGGGCCAGCGTTCTGTTGTCCAGACTCCTGAAGCAATTTTTATACTCAGTCACTCCACAGGAGGACAGAGAAAGCACTTAAAGGACATCTTCAAAGCCAATATGAAGAAGTGCAACATTGACACTAACTCAAAGGAGACTATTGCCGTGGACAATCCCAGATGGAGGAAGAATCTATGACTACGTTCTCAGCATTTAAAAACCCTACAACAACAAGGGAGAAAAGCAGAAACAGCAGAATTAGCGCATCTTGGATTGAGTCAACAGCCCAGGGCCACCCATTCAACTCTGAAGAACATATCTGTGATGCGACAGTCTGTTGATCCCTGATCAGCCTCACAAGCCATCTTTGGACTCAAACACAAAACAATCATGAAAAACAATCATTGTCGACTGCTGGAGATTGCCAAAAAAGAAGGCGTAAGGCACCTTACTGCCTATTTAATGGGCCATAAAGAGCCTTATGCTTTAACAACACTTCATAAGTGTGGTATAATAATTGTGGTTTTAATCTGGTTATATTACTAAGAATGATCTTTTTTTTGAACTATTCTATCGCTATGTCTTTGCCTGTTTTGAATTTAGATCTCTTGGCTGTATATAAAGACAACAACAGATAGATTTAACTCACTCAAATGTAAACACCTAGTTAAAGTAATATCAATGTCTGACATGAAGATATAAAGGAGATTAAAATAAAATTAATGAAACCATAAATTCCTAATGTCACGGGAGACCAGGTTATTTACACCTTTTTACCGCGATCATTCATTGGGCAAAACAAGGTAGAGAAATAAATTGTAATTTATACGGCATAAATTCGCATACACACAATGAAAAACAAAATGCAGACGAAAAAACACACTTACTTTGGGGCTGGGGTTGAAAACTAGCCTTTCCTAGGTGTAGCGAACTCTTTGGGAGAGTTTTACCTTGACCGGGACTTAGCCCGGAATCTCCTGGAACCCAAATCGACATAAAATTCCATACGCCACCGCTACGTTCTCTTCTGAGAATTTCCTCCTGACCTCGAGTCAGCTCAAATCTCCTGGAACTCAAATCGGCATAAAATTCCATACGCCACCGCTACGTTCCATTCTGAGAACTTGGGCGCAAAATGCTGGGCTTAGTCTCTGGCGGCAGGCATTTCAGGCTTGAAATTCAAGCCGGTTGCTTTGCTATTACAAACAAAGCCTCTTTGAAAAGCCCGCCCGCGCTCTTTCGGCTCTGACTTAAGGGAAACACACCATCGTATTGGCTCACGGCTTCTTATAGTTTTCTCTGCTTCATTCATAAACAAGAAGCAGAGCGGACAGCAAATCAGAGCGTGGGAACTTTCTTAAGCAGCCAATCAGAGCCAAGCCGGGTAGAAAAGCTGGGTCAGCGGGAAATTTCAAATAGCTAAAGGACATGCGCAAGCCTGCCACATTACCCCTCAGCTATCCCAATGCCACCTGTTTGGCAGGTGCCCTTACTGCTGCGGCAGCTTTTATTCTTACAAATCACCGGCTTTTACCTGGCATGTTCCTGGAATGCCACGCTGTTCACCTGGAGCATACCGGGCTCCTTTTGCCTTCCCAGCCAGGCGCATGCCCGGCTGACACGCGGTTGATGTGTTAATTGATAATGGTTCAGGATTTACTAGGCTGCAATGATTCGCGTGTCCGCCAGATGGCATAAATTGATGAATTCTAATGCAGTATATATATGTATATATATACATATATATATACTGTATAACAACAACCCCAATAACCCCTAACATACAGTACTGTACACATACAGTACTGTATATGCACATCAATGATACTATAGGCCGGCGGGGGAGAGATGTGTTTGCAGCAGAGAGAGATCCGCTGCTCTCTCTGCGCAAACATCGGCACATTAAAAATGATTTAAAATACATTTTTATTCATAGTGTAGATGTGCAGGGGGTCTCTGGAGCTGAACCGCGTTGGTTTCAGGTCCGGGGACCCCCTGCTCCCCGAGATACAGCCCCCTTTATGAGGTGCCGGTATCCCTCTGCATTTAAAGGTCCCGATCACGTGACCGCGACATGTAAACCAAGCAGAAGGATACCGGCACCCCCTAAAGGGGCCTGTATCTCGGGAAGCAGGGAGTCCCCGGACCTAAAACAAAAACGTTTCTGCTCCGGAGACCCTCTGCACATGTACAGTATAAATAAAACACATATATAAATAAACACTCGTTCCTTACCTTAGCGGCTATGTGCTATGGTAACGAAGCAGCATTTCTGTATTTTAATAATATTGTACAGTGAGCAGGGGGTTCCCTGAGCCAGAAATTAATGCTCAGGGGACCCCCTGCTCCTGCACAATATTATTAAAATACAGAAATGCTGCTTCATTACCATAGCTGATAGCCGCTAAGGCAATGAAGGGGTTAACCCACCGTGCCCGCTTTATTGTGGGTAGCGGGGGTGGGTGAAGGGGGTATTTGGCCCTTGGTGTGAGTTTAGGACTTACGGGGGGGTAGCGGGTGCACTTAACCCCTTCACGACCGTAGCAGTTAATACCGCTACGGTCGTGAAGGGGTTAAGTGCACCCGCAATAAAAAAAAATCACACACAGCAGCAGCACAAAAAATAAATAAATCTAAATAAATAAATGAATAGAAATAAATACATTTAATATACATTTTTATTCATAGTGTAGATGTGCAGGGGCTCTCCGGAGCTGAACCGCTTTGGTTTTAGGTCTGGGGACCCCCTGTTCCCCGAGATACAGGCCCCTTTAGGGGGTGCCGGTATCCCTCTGCTTGGTTTACATGCCGCGGTCACGTGATCGGGACCTTTAAATGCAGAGGGATACCGGCACCTCATAAAGGGGCCTGTATCTCGGGGAGCAGGGGGTCCCCGGACCTGAAACCAACGCGGTTCAGCTCCGGAGACCCCCTGCACATCTACACTATGAATAAAAATGTATTTTAACTGTATTTATTTATATTCATGTATTTATTTATTTATTTAGATTTATTTATTTATTGTGCTGCTGCTGTGTGTGAATTTTTTTTTTAGTGGGTAGTGGGTAGTGGGTGTGGTTATTTACACGGGATCCTCCTCCCCACATTTACATACAGTACACTGCACTCAGAAACACAGGCAGGGAGATTTAACCGACACAATAGGGGGAGGGGGGCTTACACAGATTAGTCAAAGCAGGGAAGTTTAGCAGACACAATAGGGGGAGGGGTTTTTACATAGATTAGTCAAGGCAGGGAAGTTTAACACACACAATAGGGGGAGGGGGTCTTACACAGGTTACAGTCAAGGCATGGAGGTTTAACACACACATTAAAAATATGTATTTAATGTATTTATTATTTATTCTGCCTTAACCCTTCATTGCCTTAGCGGCTATCAGCTATGGTAATGAAGCAGCATTTCTGTATTTTTAATAATATTGTGCAGGAGCAGGGGGTCCCCTGAGCATTAATTTCTGGCTCAGGGAACCCCCTGCTCACTGTACAATATTATTAAAAATACAGAAATGCTGCTTCATTACCATAGCACATAGCCGCAAAGGTAAAGAACGATTCTTTATTGATGTGTGTGTTTTATTCATACTGTAGATGTGCAGAGGGTCTCCGGAGCAGAACCGCTGTGGTTTTAGGTCCAGGGACCCCCTGCTCCCCGAGATACAGGCCCCTTTAGGGGGTGCCGGTATCCCTCTGCTTGGTTTACAGGCCGCGGTCACGTGATCGGGACCTTTAAATGCAGAGGGATACCGGCACCTCATAAAGGGGTCTGTATCTCGGGGAGCAGGGGGTCCCCGGACCTGAAACCAACGCGGTTCAGCTCCGGAGACCCCCTGCACATCTACACTATGAATAAAAATGTATTTTAAATGTATTTATTTATATTCATTTATTTATTTATTTATTTAGATTTATTTATTTATTTTTTGTGCTGCTGCTGTGTGTGAATTTTTTTTATTGTGGGTAGCGGGGGTGGGTGAAGGGGGTATTAGCCCCAATGGTGGTTGTTTAGGGCTTGCGGGGGGGAAGCGGTAGGGGTTAACCCCATCATGACCGTGGCGGTATTAACTGCTACGGTCGTGAAGGGGTTAAGTGCACCCGCAACCCCCCCGCAAGACCTAAACTCACACCAAGGGCCAAATACCCCCTTCACCCACCCCTGCTACCCACAATAAAGTGGGCACGGTGGGTTAACCCCTTCATTGCCTTAGCGGCTATCAGCTATGGTAATGAAGCAGCATTTCTGTATTTTTAATAATATTGTGCAGGATCAGGGGGTCCCCTGAGCATTAATTTCTGGCTCAGGGAACCCCCTGCTCACTGTACAATATTATTAAAATACAGAAATGCTGGGACGAGTGTTTATTTATATATGTGTTTTATTTATACTGTACATGTGCAGAGGGTCTCCGGAGCAGAACCGCTGTGGTTTTAGGTCCGGGGACCCCCTGCTTCCCGAGATACAGGCCCCTTTAGGGGGTGCCGGTATCCCTCTGCTTGGTTTACATGTCGCGGTCACGTGATCGGGACTTTCAAATGCAGAGGGATACCGGCACCTCATAAAGGGGGCTGTATCTCGGGAAGCAGGGGGTCCCCGGACCTGAAACCAACGCGGTTCAGCTCCGGAGTCCCCCTGCACAACTACACTATGAATAAAAATGTATTTTAAATAATTTTTAATGTGCCGATGTTTTCGCAGAGAGAGCAGCGGTTCTCTCTCTGCTGCAAACACATCTCGCCAGGGGACGGCCTATAGTATCATTGATGTGCATATACAGTACTGTATGTGTATGTTAGGGGTTATAGGGGTTGTTGTTATACAGTATATACTGTATATATACAGTATATACTGCATTACAATTCATGAATTTCTCGACTTCAAAGACAACAGCTCGCAAACGCCCCCATGCGTTTTTACACGGCATTGCAGTATTGCAGCCAGCGGGAATAAAATGCTTAAATCACGGACGCGATATAACGCTATATACCCCGGGAGAAAACGATACAAAACCGCAAATCACCGGGATATTCCGAAATTCGCGGAGCTAGCCAAGTAAGAATAAAGTTGGTCGGTAGTGTAGATCTGGCAGAACAAGTGGCATCCAGGAGGACTGCCATTGATCTCTGGACCTAGTACTCCGCCTTTCCCCGCTAACTAAATGCTGCTAGCACCTCTGGGCATCCTCTGGCTGTTTTGAACTCTGATATCCAGCAGACCTACCGGCGCCTATGGGTTTGCACAGGCTGCCTGTTGGGACATGGGTTCCGAATGTTTAAACATATTAAACCTATATTTTAATACACACTTAGTCTCGGGGAACCCTTTCAGCTATGTGGGACTTTAGGTAAAGGTCTTGGGGGTACAGGGAACAGAAAAGGACTAATGTTGTCGTTTTATTTCTGCCTGCCTTATTCCCCACACACTTTCCCTCTTACTCAGTTTGGACTCTCAGAGTCTCCCCAACCTTATATATGGTTGGCACCAATAAACCCTATACTGGTTGTGGGTCACCTTGGCACTAGCAGGGGTACCCCCCTAAACCTAGGGATTCCCTCAGCAACAGGAATACATATTTAAACCCTGTGCCTCATTCTACTTTCTGGGCTGTGCTGAAGCAGAGTACCCTAGTGGTGAGTTGCACTTACGTTTTCAAGGGGAAGCATTGCTGGGACAATGTGCCCAGATGTATCCGAGAATCAGGCATGATTCCCGGGTACATTTATTGGGGACACGGTAACTCTGGACCCCAACCTCCTACAGTAGACACATTCTGTCAACGGTTCCTCCGCAAAACCCCCCTTGAAACTCACACACTAGCAATCCCTGCTTGATTGCATGCCCGTAAAAGAAAAACACAAAAAATGGTTTTATTACACAAAGTACAATGCAATCATACAATGTTACTGGGTCCAAGAGCTAGCTCTCTGGGACCCTTATACACGGAGGAGGGGTAACGAAACGGGCTTGACATTTATTATAGAGCCTGGCTACCCCCTCCTGTCACACTGTAACGCTTGCGCTGCCCACAAACAAGACAGGATCACGGTACGAAGGTGGGGACCACGCACCAACAGCAACGGAAGCGTGCCTGGCAGGCAGATTGTCAACGTAGCCGGGTCTGGGTTGGAGAGAGCTGGTTAGTCCTGATACTTGCCAAGGTCTTGGGATGGAGAGGTCAGAATTGTCAATGTCCGTTAAGCCGTGGTCTGGGGTTGGAGAGGTCAGAATAGTAGAAGTCTGTATAGCTGTGGTCTGGGTTGGAGAGGTACGTAGAGTCAAGGGTAAGCTGGGTGTCGATGTCCAGAGGGGTTCAGCAGTCAAGCCTGGTCGGTACACGTGGATTCCAAACTGCAATAGAGACAAGACAGGAGCAAGGCACAACAAATGCAGGAGCTCAAGGCTACAACCAGTTATGCTCAACAAAGCTTGGAAGTGAGAGCAGGGTATAAAACAGGAACAGGAACCAATAGCCAGGGAAGCAGAGCGGAGGCGCGGCCACTGCGGAGGCTAGAATAGGCTGCAGAAGACAAGTGGGCATTAGACAATCTTGCCACGCAGCTGGGGAGCGGTGCACGGCGTCACGTGAGTGTGCCGTGTGCGAGAGAAGCGCGGCGCGTCCGAGGGGTTGGAGCTAAGCTCCATGGCAGCAGAGAAGAGCTGCGTGTGTGCGCGCGCACTCTGTAAGCAGAGCGGGGGTGCGCGCACGCGCTGGTGCCAGAGTGGAGGTCTGTGAGGTGACAGGTAAGGAGGGATTGCAGGGAAACTTTAGTGGATACTTCTGATGTGCAGGAGACTGCGGCAAGCGGCGGATGTCAGACAACAGGCACAGGTAAGAGACCACCCAACGTATTTCACTCAGAACAGGTGTGAGCTTCCTCAGGGGTGCATGGATATCTGCAGGTGCACTAATCCAATTTAAATAGTCCATGTATACTACGTCATGGTGATGGAGGCGGCCCATGAAATATAAACTCTACTGACAGCAAGTAACTGCACAACAGTAAAACATATAAATGGCCGTCATCCTCTACTGCCCTGCTTCGCTCCCACCATCAAACTCCTCTGCCACCCTCCATCCCCTACTCCCACCGCAGTCTTCCACTGCCACCGCTACTGTGGCCCTCTGCACCCCCCTTAAAATATCTTGCATCCCCCAGTTTGCACACCCTGCCTTTAAGGTATGGAGTAAAAACCCTGGTGCTCAAATAGAAACAGTTTGTATTGTATAATATTGTGATTTCCCATACTTGAGTAGGATCATTAGCTGTTATTTATATGAGAAAATGTATGTATATACATAGCGCTTTACAATACGTGACATAATATTATAACATAATGGGAATAAGCACTTTAAGACATAAAACAATAGGAAAGGAGTCCCTGCCCCAAAAAGCTTACAATAGAATGAAATAACTTCTAGTTATTTAAATACATTGTACTGTGTATAGCTAGATCTTTTGTGTGCTTTTTCTTATAGTAAGGTAAGCTTAATGGAACTGAAGCTGTGGACGCTTCATGTGTTTTTGAGAGAAGAATTGCTGAAAGTAAAGCTGGAATAGATGCAATGGTATTTAAGACACATATTTCCTGAAACAGTGCACTACGTTATGCCGAACTTCCACCCAGGACCAGTGCAATCACTAGGCGACCTAGGCACCAAGGGAGAGCGCTGGGTCTCTTACCTTCTTCGGCATTTCCTCTAGTTCCGCCACGTTGTCATGGCAATGCATCGTCACAAGGAGAAGATGATAGAGAAGGTCAGAGGCCCAGCACTCCCCCCCCCCTGCAATCAGTTTAAAAGAGCACAAAGTTAGAGCAAGCTTTACAACATGGGGACTCCAAAGATTCTGATTCTTCAGATTTGTGCAGCGAACTGCAAGCCATCGCAAGACGAGTTCTAAAGTGTGCATTATAACGACAAGATGAATGCAACTTTGTCTGCAAAAATAAGTTCAGATAGTGTACCCAACACTGCATCCTTTTGACCGTCCCTGTTTCTAGTAGTGAGCGCAGCTTTTCCAAGCTAAAGTTGATTAAAATATACATTTGTTCCTCAATCATGCAAGAAACAATTTCTTGGCTATTCACTTTGTCAATAGAACATGAAAGTTTACAAAACATTGACCTGAAGAAACTTGTCTCTACCTTTACTAAACACAAACCACATAAAGTAAAATTCTAAATTGAAATGTTCATTTCGAGTAGAACATATCCTGTGAAAAATGTAGAGCAAATGTATAATCAGTGTCATATTCTTCTTTGTAATGTAAAATAAATCTGTAATTATAAATGCAGAATTTTTATTCATACAATGAATCATTCGCACAATGTTCATTTTTGGGGGGGCCGGGGGGGAGGGTCACATTGCTGAAGGTTCACCTAGGGTGCCAAATACCCTTGCACTGGCCCTGCTTCCACCCTGATTCCATGTCACCATCTCATTCCAGTCCATGTACCTTACAGTTACTGTACTGTATGTGCATGCTGGGTCACATTAGCCTTCCTGATCCTACAGAAAATGAATGCTGGGCTTGTGAAACAATCTCATGACATGGACATGCTACTGATAATATATTTTTGTGATAATAGCAAGTACACAATTACTGTATCATTTGAGGGTTTCTTAACAGTTATTACTTTGCAATTCTGCTGCAAAATGTTATCATAACCGGTGGGCATATCTGATTAAATGTGTGACATCAACATTGGAAAATACTGTATTAAAATATTGCAGTCTTACAGATATTTTTTAGATGGCTCTAGTAAGAAGTCAAAATAATTCTGCCTCAGCTGGTCCCAAGTCCATTTGTGAAAGGAGTAGGTTTGGCATCTGCTAGGCAATCGGCGATAAAAACTCAATTGAACAAACCAAGAATATTGGTGCTCAAGAATGCTCAACTCAGGACAGACCCTACACACACACGCACAACAAAAGAATGAGAAACCCCTATAACGAGAGCACTCTGAAAAGGCTACTCCGCTGATAACATCGGAAGAAATATAATATTGTAATGTAATGTTGAATAGTTTAAAATAATCTTTATTGGGAGATAACTCAAAATTAAAATAGTACAGGTAAGTGAATTTACGCCTCAACTGAGGCTAGCCTATAATCTCAAGTGCGAATGAAAATGAAGTGGGTGTGAGTTGGGGTATAGGATCCCACTATAACGTATAAGTGGGGCTATGAAGCCATCACATATAAATGCAGAAACACATCTATAGCTAATAACCTTAGAATGGTTACTAAGTGTCCTATGCAGGGTATGGTAAGGATACACTGAGAATCCCGATAAGTACTGCGCTTTGGGGGTATAATGCCTGCAGCCAAATGTATTAGTGAGTGTCAATATGTAACACTCATAACATCTCGGGCCCCCCTCTGGACAATCAGTGCGGTATAGTGTGAACACATCAGTGCATACTTACGATTATATAAACACCAAAATCCTTGTTAGGTAAGGCTGAGTCCATGGTGACTCAGCCCGTGCGGAGGCGCGCTGAGGCTGAGGGAAAGCGGGTGCTTTCCCTGGCCTTGGTTAGCGCGCCGTCCGGGGGCGTGTCGGGGGGCGGGCTAGTGACATCACGGAGCTGGTTCACCCTCATTGGGCGAACCGCTCACGTGACCGGCCCTGCGCTCCCTTGAGTGCGCGAATTAAACATTTTACTATGACCTACGCTTCCGCATGCTTGGGGAAGCGTGCGTGAGCCCCTGCTAAAGCCGCTCTCATTCTGGCTGCAGGGGCTCACAGGTAAGTGAGAGCGCGGCTCAGCACGGGTCAGCGCTTCTGCGTTGACCATGCCCGAGGCCTAAGTATTAATATTGGAGCGTTGTTTGTCACTCCTAGTGTTAATGTACATTGAAATTAACCACATATATGGTCAAACGGATGGTTAAACATTGTAGCTCCCGTGCAGTTGAACATCATGTGAACACATATCCTGCCAATGGCTAAATGCATAAAAGAAATGCTGCACCTATAATGGGCCGTGTACCAATGATAGACACTCACTTACAAGAAAAAGTGAGTGTAATTAGGCTGCGAGTCTGGAGAGATTGTCAGACTGTTATTGTTTGACAGAGTGTCACTGCTGACAACGTCTTACGCCAGGTAAAGTTGAAAGGTAACATACAGTCAACTTAGCAGATAAATGGCAGTGTGCTTTCAAAGCACCATATGTGTCCAGACTGAATAAATCAATCTCAGATCTAGGTAACCGGACAGAATGACAGGCTTAGTATGTCTGACAGAGTGTCTCCTAGTTAACCCATATTACAGATAAATCCAGATGAAAGCTCTATATTGCTGCACAAACTTGCACAAACTTGTAAGCTTACAAAGAAATCCGTGACTGGACAGAGTGACAGACTGGTAATGTCTGGCACGGTGTCACCCTGTCACGGTAATAGAGGTGGTATGTCAATGAACCAGTCTATAGTAATGGAGAATGGGGGAAAAGGATAGAGAGCTCTAGCTACTGTCTGTGGTTAGGTGCCAGGGGTAAGAGGATCATTAAGCATACAGAGAAACTTGCCTAGACAAGTGAGAGTACCCCTTTTGAACAAGCACTCATAACATAATTGATACAAGTAATTAAAAAAGTAACCTTTATTAGTGTCTGTGGGTAAAATAGGTGAAGTACATAAACACTCAACACAATTAAAACACGTATTAAACTATTTGTCTCTGAGTCTAAGTCATAGACTAATGAAGGTAGTGTTTGAAGGAATGTAGTGTGACTGGCACCATGTGCAATAAAATCAAAACAGAAGAGAGGATTTTAATTATTGCAATATAGAATGTATAGGGTAGGGTGCCTCAGTGTGGTGTGTGTATTGTAGATGAAAGGATCTGAAGTGTGTCACATAACTGAAGTGTAAATCACACTACTTTCAAACCACATCTGATTAATATGTGGTTTTCTGACAATATGTAGATGGTGTAATATATTTGGTAGTTTTTACTAGACCAACATACTCAATGCTGAATGTGGCCCGGTTTGAATCGATTTGTCAGAAAAACCAACAAGGGGTTAATAAATATCCTTCAATACAACGCTGGGTGAAATCAAGTATCAAAAAAGAAAAAAAGAAAAATAAGGCTACTGCGTAGCTAGGGGTGGTGAGGCTAGATTGAGGAAACTATTAGTATATAGTAATACTTATATTGTTTCCCCCTGGTCAGTGATTGTTACAATGTTATTATAGCCTCAGATGAGCTCAACAGAATTTACTTAATAAATAAATAGTGAGATAGATAGCTGCTCATGTCCCCTGTGAAGATAGCAGGTGTGTTCGTAAATAGGCTAGCTGATGTCTCTAAAATGATAAAGCCAATTATAAAGGGTTAACTTCAGCTGCCTATAGAATAAAAATCACTCTGTCTGCAGACCTCTATATATGGTATAGGTTAGTGATTGATGTATATACTGGCCGCCCTGTTGGGTCAGTCCATGTAGATGTTATAAATGGGCTGGCTATATTAACATAGACAAATTTGTCTCAGTAATCACTTATCATCTGGGGCGAATGCGCCCTGTCTGCTGATTATAGGTGACTGTGTATAGTCTCTGTGGTGCCCTGCAGCCGCTATGGCGTACCCTCTACAATTCAAGGGGGCTGTGGAAGGGCTGCTGTCTCTGAGCGTTTAGTTCCTGCTCCCGAGTGGCGGCATCTGTTGAGTCTCCGCCCGGCATGGTGTATTCATGAACACCGCTATATAATGAACTGCCGGGTGGAGCTCGAAAATGAAGCAGCGGCTATTACTCCACGCTCTAAACAGATGTCGCCGCACCAATGCGCGTGCTGACGTCACAAAGGACCCGGCAGTTCATTATATAGCGGTGTTCATGAATACACCATGCCGGGCGGAGACTCAACAGATGCCGCCACTCGGGAGCAGGAACTAAACGCTCCGAGACAGCAGCCCTTCCACAGCCCCCTTGAATTGTAGAGGGTACGCCATAGCGGCTGCAGGGCACCACAGAGACTATACACAGTCACCTATAATCAGCAGACAGGGCGCATTCGCCCCAGATGATAAGTGATTACTGAGACAAATTTGTCTATGTTAATATAGCCAGCCCATTTATAACATCTACATGGACTGACCCAACAGGGCGGCCAGTATATACATCAATCACTAACCTATACCATATATAGAGGTCTGCAGACAGAGTGATTTTTATTCTATAGGCAGCTGAAGTTAACCCTTTATAATTGGCTTTATCATTTTAGAGACATCAGCTAGCCTATTTACGAACACACCTGCTATCTTCACAGGGGACATGAGCAGCTATCTATCTCACTATTTATTTATTAAGTAAATTCTGTTGAGCTCATCTGAGGCTATAATAACATTGTAACAATCACTGACCAGGGGGAAACAATATAAGTATTACTATATACTAATAGTTTCCTCAATCTAGCCTCACCACCCCTAGCTACGCAGTAGCCTTATTTTTCTTTTTTTCTTTTTTGATACTTGATTTCACCCAGCGTTGTATTGAAGGATATTTATTAACCCCTTGTTGGTTTTTCTGACAAATCGATTCAAACCGGGCCACATTCAGCATTGAGTATGTTGGTCTAGTAAAAACTACCAAATATATTACACCATCTACATATTGTCAGAAAACCACATATTAATCAGATGTGGTTTGAAAGTAGTGTGATTTACACTTCAGTTATGTGACACACTTCAGATCCTTTCATCTACAATACACACACCACACTGAGGCACCCTACCCTATACATTCTATATTGCAATAATTAAAATCCTCTCTTCTGTTTTGATTTTATTGCACATGGTGCCAGTCACACTACATTCCTTCAAACACTACCTTCATTAGTCTATGACTTAGACTCAGAGACAAATAGTTTAATACGTGTTTTAATTGTGTTGAGTGTTTATGTACTTCACCTATTTTACCCACAGACACTAATAAAGGTTACTTTTTTAATTACTTGTATCAATTATGTTATGAGTGCTTGTTCAAAAGGGGTACTCTCACTTGTCTAGGCAAGTTTCTCTGTATGCTTAATGAACCAGTCTAACAACGTATATAACCATATACCCCAGACTCAGTTATACCCCATTCTTATGCTATAAAATAGACGTATTAGTACTTTAGAGAACGTCTTTGCTCCAAACCCGGAGCTAAAATCGTATAGAAGTTACAGCAGTATTGTGGGTAGAGGACAGGCAGTCTCTGTGACCCCTCCCAGTGACGTCAGTATGTCCAAATGCCGACGTACGTTTCGCTACTGGCTTTGTCAAGCCCCCCCTCTCAGTTTTTGTCAATTATTATTCTAAAACCACTATTGTATGTAAGGGTGGGCACTTTCACAATAAATTGTGTTTTGGTACTAAAAAATGTTTTCCTGTTTTGGTTTTGCCAAAACTCTGTTGATTTTGGATTTATATCAAATTGCAGTATCAGTAGGGGGGGATTTAAATAAGCAGGGAAATGCATAATAGCATAATAAAGCATTACATCAAATAAGTATCAAATTATAAAAATACTTAGAAAACTCAAATATTCTAACAAACAATCAAAATATTTAAAAGAGATATGGCGACAAACACCTAGAGGTGGGTTCCTGGTCTGGTGATTTGGTTTTAGTTATAAATAATTTGGGGGTTTTGGTTTTGTATTAAGTTTTGCAATGTATTTTCTGATTTGAGAGACACCCGGTTTCGTCCATCTTTAATTTTATGTATAAAAGATTGTAAAGAAGAATATATGAATAATCCAAAGTGACATTGCCTTATCCATTCATGTTTGGGTAGATTGCACTGCTTTTAGTTGTATTTATAAACTGCAAAACAGTTCAGTTTCCAATGATTAAGTACAAAGGTGTTCCCTTTTTTCACGTACGGCACATCTGTGAGCACGTGACCTGCATACAGGACAAGAGTTAATACACAGCACGCAAGCTGGCCGACTTTTCACCTTCGCAAAGGTCCCTCAAATTAACAATATCTCTCCTCAATCCATCCCTATATACCATCTGTCACGAACAGCACAATAGTGAGCATGTGACATAGATATGCAACCAGGGTTAATACACACGGCTACTCTAGTCCACTCACCTTTCTCGTCTGCAATGTACTTTCAACGAGTTAATATTAACCCCTTAGTCCATTGCAATCATATCTATATCTATATCTATCATATCTATACACGTCCACAACCCAAGAAATATGCAAATATAAATATGTCAAATTAATATCTGCCAGGGTCTCAGGCCCCTGTTTCTAATAGAAAAAATATGAAAAAATATTACCCCTGATGAAGTTCAAAAAACAAACAAAGGAGGGATAGGGAGTGATCAACTAAGGACCATACTAATTTGATAGAAATTCGATAATTACCAGGTGGGTGCAAACCTGTGAACTGAAGTGAATCAGGAAAGTAGCGAGCACACAAGGCAGTACACTCAGGGTAGAATTCACTTAGATGCACACCACATACATTTAAAATATAAACTTTATTGACATTACATAAAACATATATTACCGATAATGTAGGTGTAACCAAGATTAAAAATAAATTTGACGACTGTCTGTCATCTGATCTAGATATAAATCCACTAAATAGCACATAAGACTAATAATCTAGGAGATACAGGCAGATACAGCAGTGGTATAGGTAGACCACCTGGGACCAAAACCTAGTTTGCACCTAAAAAAAAATCCATATATTGGTAGTACCAGGTAGGTGCATAGAGTTACAATCATAGGTAGGGAGCTCCCTTGATAACAAATGAAGTAGGAAAAAGTCCTATTACCAGACTACTGCACCTAATATGATGGTAATACTAGGTCAAATGCACATAGTGATTATCATAGATATAGTGTAATCCAGACAAAAGGCTAGAGGTGTATGCAGCAGGACTCCCTAAAAGGGCAGGTTCAAATGTGGAAAAGCCTAATAGGCTGACCCAACACTGCACCAAATTCATTCAAATAACCCCGCAGGTGTAATGAGCCTTAGGCACCACACATATATATACACAGACACAGCCAATTTGTGCCAATATGTGAAACCCACGATCAACTATGAAATTGTAACTGTTGGTCAGCTGTAGAATCGTCAATTTAGAATAAAAGACTTCCAAGTAGGAGTCTTACAACATCACTACGTGCCCTACGCACGTTCCCTCCAGCTATGGAGCTTCCTCAGGAGCTCTCTACCTATGATTGTAACTCTATGCATCTACCTGGTACTACCAATATATGGAATTTTTTTTAGGTGCAAACTAGGTTTTGGTCCCAGGTGGTCTACCTATACCACTGCTGTATCTGCCTGTATCTCCTAGATTAGCCTTATGTGCTATTTAGTGGCTTTATATCTAGATCAGATGACAGACAGTCGTCAAATTTATTTTTAATCTTGGTTACACCACATTATCGGTAATATATGTTTTATGTAATGTCAATAAATATTATATTTTAAATGTATATGGTGTGCATCTAAGTGAATTCTACCCTGAGTACACTGCCTTCTGTGCTCGCTACTTCCCTGATTAAGTTCCCCTGACCGGGACGGAACGAAATGCATTGGGTTGTTATATTTCTATGCCAAGGTAACCCCTGCTGTGCACCACCACCTGCCCAAGTGTATTCCAATATCCCAAGAGGACTATTACTGCAGGATTCTGCAAGCTTTATGTGCTGGAGTGGCCGATGAACTTTCCTGCTTTCCTCTGAAGTCATTGGGACGCGAGACATCGCAAGATCTGACAACAGGAGTTTAGCCGATAAGGCAGACACACCAGAGAGGAGAAGGAGGCGCCAGCTTTTACATCCTGATTGCCCGTGTGGTGGCAAACACCCCAATGCGTATTTGTCAGGAATCGGTGTTCTCCTTGCTCCCCACACAGAGCACTCCCTCCCCGCAGGGAGCCCCTAGACACACAAAACAATCCTGCCTTACCGGCCTCCACGGCTCCTCGCCCCTGCCGCTGTCGTGGGATCACTCCCCTCTGCGATTCCTCTGCTCAGCGCCGGGCATGCCCACGCCCTCCTGCACGCACACCTGCACCTTCCACTGACTCGGTTCACCCGCGTACACGAGTTACGGAGCACGCTCAGTCTGCACACTCTTATTCCCGTCCCCCGTACCTCAGGCTCCGCCCCCGCACACTGCACGGGCATACTCAGGTTACTAACAAGACTCACCTGGCCTGTTATGCCTGCACCAATCTGCAGTGTCTCCCTGTAGCTCTTCCTGTCCCGCCTCCGTTCCTAATTGGACCTTCCTGCTTTATCTAGCTCCTCTCTGCTCTCAGTCTTTGCTCGACATAGTCTCTGTATGGAAGTACTTCTGGATTCTCTCAGTGTTTTCACAGGTTCTGACGCAGCTCGTACGACTACCCCCTCTGGCTCTCGATCTCGGCACTCATTGGACAACGCTCACTCTGGTAACCCCTTGAACACAGCTTGGACTACGACCTATCTCCACTCTCCACTCCCTGACTTCGGCAAGGCATCCTTCACTCTATCTCTACAACCGGTACCGGCAAGTATTGTCTACCTTACTACACCTGGCCTGGCAACGCTTCATACCACACTCCGGACACGCTCCCTTTGCTGCGGGTGCGTGTATTACCACTTCCCCCTTCAGCTCAGGGGACGGGTTTGGTCTGCGGGCAGCATCGGCGTAACAGTATTTTACCAGCTACATTGTAAGTAGCCCTTTGTCTTTTACCCATAAATCATATCTCAACAGTACGTCACTATTTTTGGCTTTTTTTCTATTGTTTTATAGAACCAGTCACAGTTGGGACTTTGCTTTCATACACTGTCAGTTTGTATTCATTATATTCCTCACACGGTTTAGCCATTTTGCTGCGCCCCATATCTATTTGTTTGTTACATATCTAGTTTGGTCTTTGTGTGAGACCTAAGACAATGTGGCAGCATTTTTTGGTCATCTGTTTTTTGTGTTACACTGGCGACACACTTTATTCGAGCTCGGCTAGTCCCACGAATTCGGGTATACCCGGGAGTATTGAGGTTTGTGACTGTTTTCTGCCCGAGTGCATTGAGGTATTTTCCAGGCAGGGATTGAAGCATTATATTCTCGCTGGCTGCAATACTGCACTGTATATATATATATACTGCATTACAATTCATGAATTTATGCCATCTGGTAGACACGCGAAGCATTGCAGCCTATTAAATCCTAATCATTATCATTTAACAGATCAGCCGCCCGTCAGCCAGGCATGAACCCAGGCTGGGAAGGCAAACGCAACGGGGCTTGTCAGAGGTGAAGAGCGGCGCATTCCAGGTATCTGCCAGGTACATACTGGGTATTTGCTCGAATAAAGTGTGTCGGTGCAGTATATTGTGTTACTTTGCGCACCTATTTTGTTCTTTATATCTATATCTATCATATGTGTGCCCTTCCACCACCTAAGAATTATGCAAATAAAAATATGTCAAATTAATATCTGGCAGGGTCTCAGGCCCCTGTTTCAAATAGAAAAAATATGCACTTAACAAACAAAAATCTGCTATAGCAAAATGCGTCAGAAAATGTAAATACTCTCTCCAGAGTGTGCAACAATTCATTCAGAGCCCCAAAGAATCACTTATTAAATGTTTTAAAATATATAAAAATACAGTTCTTAGATTACAGAAAAGGATTACAAGAACATACAATTACAGTAAATGCAGGACAGTTTCTTAAAATAACCGGATAAAACAGAAATTCCTATACATTACATTACCATATGTCAGGATTGTCTCCCACTGACGAACAAAACGAAAGAAAACAGTGTTTTTCTGACTATTTGGGCGTTTGGCCGGATCGGCGGTATTGCAGCTTCCTGGATAATAACCCAATGACTTATGTTTAACATCTTTCAGTTATTGCATTACAGTATATCCATTGTCTTTGTTTAATATATTAAATTGCCAGTCAACGTATAAAATACTGTATTGCGCAATTACAATTAAAGAATCATAGGCAGACTAAAATCTACATAAATAACACTTTAAAATGATTAATGAAAGCATTCGTAATCTTTCTAGTTTCCACATGTGCCATTGGCCAGCAAAAATATATGGACAATGAAAAGAATAAAAAATAATTCAGAGATAAAGAATTGGATTTCCATAATAGGATAAAAAAAAAAAGGTTAAACCGCTTTGCTTTCATATGGTAAATGCTTTTATAATACTGTATAAAAAGATTATTAGGAATATCAGTCATACGAAAGCGAAAGGGGAAATATCTTCATGGGATTGTCTGCAAAAGTGAAGCGTTTATACAACTGGCGCCGAATGACATTATCACTGTGTGTCAGAAGAAAGCTAAAAAAGCGATGAGATTATATGCTATGCATGTCGATGGCTTTGGATGTGTATTGGGATACTGTATATTTCTCTATTTCACTGCCCACATCCTCAAGTATTAAATGTATCAAGTGAGAAAGTTGTTGACTACTTTTGCAAACCATTTTGTATATTAAAAAAAAGTTACCGAAATGAGGTTCACAACTGTGTGGCTTTTAAAAAAATAAACATTGACAGTATATTGTATACTGTATAAAGAGCACCATTCATTTTTATTTTTACACACAGAGTACCGCTGCCTTTCTGTTTTCAAATTTTTACATCAAGAGTGCCACTACTTTTTACAGTAAGTGAAACTGTAAATTTGTAAATAAAGATAAAAAAAAATTTTTAAATAACTTTTTTTTAAGTCATTTAGCCAGTTACCAACCTTGCACTGATGAGACGCAAAAGGTTGCAGCTGCTGTCTGCAAGTAGGTTAATGACTATGCACTTCTTTAACCCAGGCTGTGCTGAAAAACGGCATAATGCAGTCGTAAGTTTATAGCCGTCCATATCTAAAAATAGATTTGAAGCAAAAGGTGACAGTGCGCTCATTTGCATGTCATTTCCCAGAATCCCTGGCTGCAGTGAAATCATTGTTTGATAAGCGACAATGGGAAAAGACAGGGTTGCAGACCTGTCTGATGCATACAAATGTACCCACAACTCACAAGTGGTATTTTTAATTTCTTGACAGCACAGTGGGTTTAACGAGTGGTTAAAGGGATAAAATACTCAGAACTAGGATATGAAAAATAAAAGTAAAATATCAATATCTATAGGGATGAAAAGTCACATGTTTATTATACTGTATGTGTATGCGATATGGAAAACAATACTGCATTGCTCCTCATCATACTCCTGCGGGCCTGTAAGAAAATGACACTAGTTGTCAAGGCAAATGCTTTTAAAGAACATTTTAGGTTGATATATTTTTCCCTTGGACCAGTCTTGTGATCAATACCATTTAACAAGACGTAATGTATTTACTTTATGTCTGAAATGGGAACATATTGCAATCTATCCTTTTTTTCACTGATTGCAACAATTTTGTGCAATCCTAAAGGAATTTGATTACAACTTGCAGGTTCTTACAGTCTAATTTATTTATATTCAAGCTTGTGATTTATCGCCTAAAATATAAAAATAAATCTTTAATAAAATATTGGCAATTAACCCTTATTGTACCAATGCTCAAAATTCTTCACTTCAGTTTCTCACATATCAATCTTAATGGCTAAGTTAGCAATACTATCAAACCATGCAAATACACGGTTTGTTTATGCAGACATAAAATGCTATTGGAAGTGCCATTCATGTGCTAGAGGCTTATGCAGTTACTTTAAAAAAAAAATGTCATATCTGACAGAGAGAATGAGCTTTGAGACCATGGCGGAATTCTAATTGGCACGGCTGTTGCTGTTGCCTGATGCATGAGTATTCACATTAAGCCAAACAAATGCCACATTTGCATTTCTAAAAAGCCCTGCCATTTTTCACATCTCCTGCTTCAATAAGCATACCCAAAAAGTTGCATATATTGCCTGTAAAAACATATTACTGATTCATAATTGGCAGTGGTTTCTTTTAAAAAAATGTCAGCTCAGCAAAAAGATGCCTCCCAAATGTAAGTTATAGTACAGGCAATCAGATGACATTCAAATCGTCTTGTTTTGCAAAAACGTGGGACGCAAGCCAGACAGCAGGTAGTACTAAACAGCACCAATAGTGTAAACAAATATAACGTTTGCAAATATGTTTCATGGAGTTATTATACATAAGCACTGGTTTAAATAAGTTTGCCCATTGTTTCCCATTTTCTAAATGAGCCTTTCTTTTATTTAAGATTTAATTTGCCATCCTAATTTTGTGTTAAGTAGAACGAGTACTTTGCTAGTTTTAAACGTGCAATTTCGTTCCATGGATCATTTCAACTCGGTCTCTGCTGCGCGGAATTTGAAAACCATAAAGTCTTCTCATGCTCTCAAGATTCAATCAAATTTTAGTACAATCAAATAATTTGACCCTTGATTCCCCCGTGTGTTTACGTGTCGGTTTCCCATTAAACTCTTAAGCTTGAGTGTGTTTGTTTGTATTTGTTGACATCACAGTTACTACTTCGTTTTTTAAATATTTATGTAACCCTCCCTGCCCAACTTTTAGGGAGATTACATTGGCGTGTATTATATGGCTACTCTGCATTTGTTACCTTGACTCAAGGGCTGGATTCAGGTGGCTGGGCGATGAGGTAGTAAGGCTGTAGAATAATGGGCACCAGGAACTTTTGTTGTACAACAGTCATTTATTCGTGTCCCCATGGACAGGGACCGCTTATACACATTAATAACGTAGTACTGTATTTTATAACAGACTCCATGAATACAATTCTTTCATCAGTGCCCACTCTTAACACTCCGATGAAGGTACTTTGACGTTTTTGCTCTGAATAAATGTGGGACCCGGCCCCCCCATTGTTGCTTCAGAAACCATCATTAGTATTAATCCGATTTACTCTGGGCTGTTAAAGGAATCCTGGCGGGTCTTTCTTACTTGACCCATTACCTGGTGCCTGTTTGGGAACTGCCACACAGACAACTGAGGAATATTAGCACTGATCCACCGGCACCTGGGTGCCCTCTTTTCTATGGCGTGATGTAATCATTTTTGTTACTTATTAAGGAATCCATTCCGTCTTTAGGGAATCCTAACTTAACGGGTACTGTCCCTTTCTACAAGATAATAAATAAATAGGGGAACCTGGTCTATACTTTATGACCATTACTTATCTACTCTCCCCGGGGCTCCCCTCCTCATGTCCTCTTGGAACCTAACCTTCTAGAATAGTCCCTCCTTAAATACCCCTGTGTGACATCTGGATCACCACAGCAACACAGGGTGGGGCCAAACATACAAAAGCCATGATAGTAATCCTTTAAGAGGGGGGATACACACACAAACACACATCTATCTATATATATACATATATATATACATATACATATATATATATATATATATATATATATATATTTATATATATATATATATATATATATATATATATATATATATATATATATATATGTATATATATATATATATAAAGGAAAAGAGAGAGAGCGCAATCCCATAGCGCAATATGACATTTATTGACATTTATTGGGAAGGAAAATAATAAACAGAGGGATCAAGCGCACTTACAAGATATCAGTTAAAAACAGACATTACTGAATTATATCACCGCCAATGATGTAGGAGGACTAGCCCTGGATTACATCCAAGCGCCTCCTGCTCCGAATCATCTGCCACAAGGTAGGAGGTGTCCCGATGTTGATGGATTACTCACTGCTACCAGCTAGAGAATAACACGCGGCACAACCTGGCCACAATGGTGTCGCGAGGTGATGACGCAGTGCCTGCTATCGCGTGTTTCCTAAGTGCTTCCTAACGCGTTTCGCTGCTAGCAGCGACTTCTTAAGAAGATTTCAAGGTCTTACATGTAACTATTGAAAACCAGTGCAAAAAAGATATAATAATAATCAGCTTTGATAATGTGCCAATGAATGCACAGTGTCAGAAAATGCTGCCAGAAGTTCTCATGGTGTATAGCAGTGGTAAGTTCTTTGAGAAATCACGACGCCCATGAGGAGGAGAGAGAGTGTGTGTGTGGTCCACTCGACACGTTTTGTCACCAACGGACTTCTTGCCGGAAATATAAAATTATTGGGCCAAATGTTTTGGCTGCCTCCTGATCCTTTATCAAGAGCGCGCTTGATAAAGGCTCCAGTGGATAGCCGAAATGTTGGACCAATAAAATACATTTTTTTTTCATATTTATGTTGTGCCTATCCCTTTGTTATTTTTGTTCAGTACCTTATACGAAGGTACTCTGATAGCAACACTCTCTCCAGTAGTCTGGATTATACTAGTTAAGTGTGTCCCACAATCCCTTCAATATATATATTTAAAACTGTTGAAATGTGGTAATACAAAATAAAAAGTAGAAAATATGTCAACAAGACTTCAACAAGATCGTGTTGCCAAGCAACCTATGGTATTTAAACCCTTACTGTGAACCAATCAACATTACCCTGATGAAGTCACGTTCGTGATGAAATGTGTAAGGACGTTACGGACGCTATACCAGTTGATGCGGAAGAAGCACTTTCAAAGCAACAAACCTTGGAGAGGTCGATATATTTTCAGTCCGTTTGGTGGCAGCTACCTGTGATTTAACAAGCAGACCATCTACAGGGACTCACATCTCTCGGAGGTTCCCTGGAGGTCTGCACCCTGGTCCAGTCCTCTGCTGATGACATGCATGCATGACAAGCACGCGTGCTGTGCGTTTGTTCCTACAGAGTCATTATTTCTGAAATGCGATTTTATACTCTACCCTTAGAAGTGCAAGTCCAAGAGGCTTTTTTATTTTTATTAAACTGTTTTATTGTCATATTACGCTATGGAGCCTGCACTGTTCTTTTCTTTTCAGGTTTCCCTTTGTGATCTGGTTCATCACTAGTTGAAGCTGCAATTGGACTCCACACATCTCCAGTTTGCTGATTGCTGATTTATTTATCACTGAAATTCCCATTTACCACTGGGTTTGGTTTGGACATTTATTTATATCATATTGTGTGGTTATATTATTGTTAGTTATTTGATGCATTGTTGCACTTTCACAACTAGTTATCTCTCACTTAATTATATTAATCATACATTGTTTATTTATTTAATCACGTATATAAGTTTAGCGCTACAATTTTTGTGTTATATATATATTTATTTTTTAAACTTGAGATGTTGTAATAGAACACAAAAAGTAGAAAATATCACAAAAACACTTTAACAAGCTCATGAACGTGCATGGAGTACTATGTTTTAATTAGTGTGTTGGGGGGGGGGGGCTACAAATCTGTATAAACTACCCCTATATTGTAACATTTGCATGTAATTAGGAATGCTCAATACCAGTGATCAGAAATACATAATGTTATAGGAACACTGCTAATAAATTGAAATGTGTAAAGCAAATTTCCATACCTTTTACTACAACTGTGTTTATACAGAGCGCCTTGTTAAAATGTTTTTACAATACAATATCTCAGCAAACATTATCTTCTGGATACTATTATAAGTTGATCTGTGTATAGCTATTGCATCATCACAAAGCCTTAACACGCAACGCAAGGCCGTGCATGATAATCCCATAGCAGGCAGTTGATCTCCGTTTACCTTTGGGATTTTCTCTAAATGCGGGCGACTATACTGCGCTGGGTTGTGTAGTTTACATGCAGACATTTCTATGAGGACGTTTATGCTCCAATCCAATGTCGGTATACTCAAGCTGAGGTTCGTGGGTCCCCACTGCTGCTGCAGGTATGCACGGATTGAGATCTTCATCCAGTGGATTGCGGAGTCTCCAGCCGGTTGCCATATCCAATGCTTGTTTTTAGTGTTCATCTTGTAAGTGGGCATTTGTCTTCCCTTTTTTTAATAAGCCGTCTATTTTTTTATGTTAATGCACTAGGGTTGTGCGCTTATTCCTTTCTGTTTTGTAGATCTCTATTTTTGGAAGTGATACTTCCTTAGAAATGTGAATTCCCTCCCTGCGGAAGTGGTTTTCTCCATGATCACGGGACATTGATCCAGTTTGGTATAAGTTATCTTTTTATACCATGGACTTTACATATGGACACTTGATCTCATTGTTTGATTAATTCATGATTGTTGTATGCACATTTATGCATATATTGTTTATATGTGTGACTGGCTTTCCCCCACCCTCTGGGAGATCCCAGGGTGTGTAGTGCTGGGTACCTGATGGTTCACAGAAGATTTTCACAGGTGGTATGGGGAAGACAGGACAGGCTTTTGGGGTGATGTTTAGTTCTTCTCTCTGTGGTTCAGTGCCTTAATCTCTTGCAGGCTTCAGGAGTGCTGGCGGCAATCCCTGCAGGAGAACTCTCTCATACTTCCCCTGATAGATTTTACTCAGAGGCAGGAGTATATTTTATGAACTGGAACAACTTTATCAGTCAGCAAACACGGCATAAACTTGGCCATTAGCCTTCAGATGGTCCATGGACTCAAACCCCCAGGCATGGGCCCCAAGGGTCAGTCCTAACTCTTCCCCTACTTCCAGATGGAGTAGGAGGCCCGCCTCAGCCCGCCTCCCCCCTTGTCACTCAAAGGAGCTGCTCACTGCAGGGGAAAACTCGGATTGGGCCTAACACTGCCTGCGCTGATACAGGCACGTGCGCGGCATGGCAGAGGAGGGTCACATGACACAACACACATTTTTTTTAAACATTCAATTCAATGCTTTCTGGCTATCGGACACATACACTGTACACACACCTACACCATGTGGGAATTGAACACTAATACATTTTATATAATACACATGTGGAGTTTTTTTCTGTAGTGTGATTTTCATGACCCCATATGTATTATACATACCAAAGATCCTTTATCCCTTCGTTGATGCTGTTTATTTGCTTTTCCCCTCTCACTTTAGCCATCCTTTAACATAGCCATTTCATTATACAATTTTGGCAGGGACTGAGCTTTGTCGTAGCATTTTATGCTATTTATGATTCTAATATACTGGACACTTCCAGTCTTAGAAATCTATTGAATTAATACATCATATTTGAAGATTCTTGTGGGGTGTTAAAGCAGACATTTTAAATCCCCATTTGCTCTTGTTTTAATTATATGTGTACCTAAATAAAATTTTGTGATATCTTTGGTATACCCATGTGCTCCCTTTGGGATTCTTTTTCTTTTTGTATGTATATATCTATGTCCCAGGACAGGAGCACCACCGGCTAACAGTTATTAATGCTTATATGCCGATTTAATTGTGGTACTGTTACTATTTCACGGTATGTATGCAATACCTTCTTGTCCTTTTTCACTAATATATATACACACACACACTATATATATATATATATATATATATATATATATATATATATATATATATATATATATATATATATATAGTGTGTGTGTGTATATATATTAGTGAAAAAGGACAAGAAGGTATTGCATACATACCGTGAAATAGTAACAGTACCACAATTAAATCGGCATATAAGCATTAATAACTGTTAGCCGGTAATATACTGTTAATACCACAATTAAATCGGCATATAAGCATTAATAACTGTTAGCCGTAATATATATATATAGACAGACATATGGAGACCAGGGGATCCTGATAGCCAAAAAGAGACAGCACACTGCAGGTATGGTATCAAAAAAGTGTATTCAGTAACACAAGGCCGCCAACATTTCGGTCCTCCCAACGGGACCTTCCTCAGGGCAGTGCAACTACAGACTAACACAAGCACCCATATATACCCCTTAACACATACTAAAAAACACCTGAAAACAATCATGAACTCCAAATTGTAATCCCAGATACAACCCACATTTCTAAACAGCCAATCCAACATACTGATACTGGTACGCACCAATGAGAGAACCTGATCTAAGCATATGTGTACCTAGTCACATGATCAAACCTTGATAACAACATAATGACATCACAGTGCATCCTGTTTACGTAACCATGACTACTTGAAACATCTAATGATATTCAAATGCGCATAAATGGTTAAAATACATATAAAATGCATAGCCTGAACAGCAACTCGCCATCAGTGCTTGGAGATACATACTGTGGATGTTACAAAGCGTGCCCGTAAATGAATACGTTAATGCAAATGGTCCTGCAAAGCATGCACATTGTCCAGGGAGCAGTGGTCAGGGTGTAACGGGCAGTCAATCATAAATCGCATAATGGCAGCGCGTCCGTTGGGTCTAAACACTTCCCCAACCTGTTGTGCATGGAGAGCGGGTGATTCTCATACAATGCGCGCCGTGGAGCGTAACCGCGCATGCGCAGTGTGCTGCTGACAACCCGAACGCGTCCCTGACTACTGCAGCAGAGGGTATGCGTGTATCTGTGCTAATGCGCATGCGCAACGCTGCGTAAATAGCGCAAGCAGTATTAAAGAGCATGAGGCTGTTGCTCAAACTGCGTAATGGCAGAACTGAAACGGAAACATGGGCACAATAAAGAAGGCAGTAGCATACGGAGCACGAATAGTGGCATTGTCTGTAACAAAGTAATCAAAGGTTAAACATTTAAAATGCATGGGTGAACCTGAAATCAGGCCCACAATAAAACCAAAATCATAAAGTTAATGTCTATAACATAGATAACTGTATTCCAGAAGGAACATGGTAATTCATGGCATATATATATATAGCCCTATCTTGTAGAGTGTTGGTGTAATTACCGTAATCAATATATTAGACTCCCAGAAAAAAAACGTAATATATACATGTATGTCTACTACAAAGTGGCATGGCTAAAGCCTGTAGTACCAACCAGCCCATCCAGATGTACAGATGGTTAAAGTGCTGATGTATCCACATGCAACCAATAGTGGACTGTGAGTTGTTTAAAAGATGGACACCGAGTGTGACTACACACCCAAAAGTGAATGAGTGAATAAAACATGCAAAAAAATGCATTAAAAATGCATAAAAAATGCATAAAAAATGCAAAAAAAATGCAAAAAAAGGGAGGGGGGGGAAAGAAGGGGGGATGGAGAAAAATGCGTAACGGGTACAATGCGCAATGAGATAATGTAACAATAAAACAATCACTATACACAAAAATATTCACACTACAGTAGTGTGAATATTTTTGTGTATAATTTTTGTGTATAGTGATTGTTTTATTGTTACATTATCTCATTGCGCATTGTACCCGTTACGCATTTTTCTCCATCCCCCCTTCTTTTCCCCCCCCCTCCCTTTTTTTGCATTTTTTTTGCATTTTTTATGCATTTTTTATGCATTTTTTATGCATTTTTTTGCATGTTTTATTCACTCATTCACTTTTGGGTGTGTAGTCACACTCTGTGTCCATCTTTTAAACAACTCACAGTCCACTATTGGTTGCATGTGGATACATCAGCACTTTAACCATCTGTACATCTGGATGGGCTGGTTGGTACTACAGGCTTTAGCCATGCCACTTTGTAGTAGACATACATGTATATATTACGTTTTTTTTCTGGGAGTCTAATATATTGATTACGGTAATTACACCAACACTCTACAAGATAGGGCTATATATATATGCCATGAATTACCATGTTCCTTCTGGAATACAGTTATCTATGTTATAGACATTAACTTTATGATTTTGGTTTTATTGTGGGCCTGATATCAGGTTCACCCATGCATTTTAAATGTTTAACCTTTGATTACTTTGTTACAGACAATGCCACTATTCGTGCTTAGTATGCTACTGCCTTCTTTATTGTGCCCATGTTTCCGTTTCAGTTCTGCCATTACGCAGTTTGAGCAACAGCCTCATGCTCTTTAATACTGCTTGCGCTATTTGCGCAGCGTTGCGCATGCGCATTAGCACAGATACACGCATACCCTCTGCTGCAGTAGTCAGGGACGCGTTCGGGTTGTCAGCAGCACACTGCGCATGCGCGGTTACGCTCCACGGCGCGCATTGTATGAGAATCACCCGCTCTCCATGCACAACAGGTTGGGGAAGTGTTTAGACCCAACGGACGCGCTGCCATTATGCGATTTATGATTGACTGCCCGTTACACCCTGACCACTGCTCCCTGGACAATGTGCATGCTTTGCAGGACCATTTGCATTAACGTATTCATTTACGGGCACGCTTTGTAACATCCACAGTATGTATCTCCAAGCACTGATGGCGAGTTGCTGTTCAGGCTATGCATTTTATATGTATTTTAACCATTTATGCGCATTTGAATATCATTAGATGTTTCAAGTAGTCATGGTTACGTAAACAGGATGCACTGTGATGTCATTATGTTGTTATCAAGGTTTGATCATGTGACTAGGTACACATATGCTTAGATCAGGTTCTCTCATTGGTGCGTACCAGTATCAGTATGTTGGATTGGCTGTTTAGAAATGTGGGTTGTATCTGGGATTACAATTTGGAGTTCATGATTGTTTTCAGGTGTTTTTTAGTATGTGTTAAGGGGTATATATGGGTGCTTGTGTTAGTCTGTAGTTGCACTGCCCTGAGGAAGGTCCCGTTGGGAGGACCGAAACGTTGGCGGCCTTGTGTTACTGAATACACTTTTTTGATACCATACCTGCAGTGTGCTGTCTCTTTTTGGCTATCAGGATCCCCTGGTCTCCATATGTCTACATACTCTCTATGGGACAAGCATCTGCCTCCTGCAACAAAACCGTGAGTGCTAATCTCCATACCTGACTATATATATATATATATATATATATATATACAGTATATATATATATATATATATATATATATATATATATATATATATTGTATATGTAGGCCCATATGTACAAAGCAGTGCTATGCCATAGGACACCTTCCAACCAATTCTAGTGTGCCTTATGGCAGGGGTGCGCAAACTGGGAGGTGTGCCCAAGATTTTCTGGGGGGGGTGGTGCAGGACTCTTCCCCAAAGGATTTAAATTAAATGCCGGGGGACCGCACAAGGCCTCCCTTACCCTTGTCTCCGCAAGGTCACGTGCCGTCATGTTGCCACACGACACCACTGCGTCATTGGACGTCAGAGACAAGGTAAGGGGGGGGGCGCGAGCATGGGGGAAGAGCAGGCAGAAAGGTGCAGACTGAAAAGTTTGCGCAGCCCTGCCTTAGGGCATAGCATCACTGTGCTTGCAATAAAGAGCATTTAAAAGTAGCCATGGCTTCTTCACTTTGCTCCTGAGTTTGCAGAGAATTCGTTTTTTGTATATGTAATCACCCATACTGCTGCATATACATTTTCTATGTGGATAAAACAAATTATAGACTGATAAAAAAATTAAGGAATCCACAATGTTAAAATATATTTTACCGCTAAGGTATTTGTTTTTGTATTGTTAATGCCTGAGATCCATGGGGATGCGGAGGAATCTCCCCCTCCCCCTAGAACATGCAAATCAGTGTGCACAGTGAAGGCAAATTACAGAAAGAGTCATTAATTAAACTGTCAGAGTGCCAGCGGGAATTTCTGTGATATAGTGCCCTGATTGGCACTATTAAAGTTTAATGAATATCCCCCAGAAGGGAGACAAACACTCAGGGGCTTGTTCTGTAACAGCCAAATCATCCTCGGATAAAGACGACCCGATCGGCTGCACGGGCTGGGATAGAATAAGGTCCTTAGTGGGTAACTCGATATACGTTACTTAGCCCCATCAACGCAAGTTATCACACAAAACAATGTGTTATCTCCTTAATCATTGCTTTCAAAAGCACTACTGTTAAATATTGCGTCAGCATTAACGCAACGCAATGTGTTAATGGGGCAATAACACAGTGCAGTGCTTTAATTGGTGCAATAACACAATGGTGTGCATTAATGGGTGCAATAACACAATGCAGTGCATTAATTGGTGCAATAACACAATGGTGTGCATTCATTGGTGCAATAACACAATGGTGTGCATTCATTGGTGCAATAACACAATGGTGTGCATTAATGGGTGCAATAACACAATGCAGTGCATTAATGTGCAATAACACAATGCAGTGCATTAATGTGCAATAACACAATGCAGTGCATTAATGTGCAATAACACAATGTAGTGCATTAATGGATGCAACAATGTGTGCTACATCTATATAAAGGCGTTAGAAAATGCCACTCTCGATTCAATTCTTAAATCACTCAGAGGTAAAATCACATATCCTTTGTGTGTTGCTCCAGTATGTGTAGTAATTATACAATTCCCCCCCCCCCCCTTTTTTTTTCTTCCCAGATTGCATCGGAATCTTATATCCTCAACAAAAAGAAAGAGGTGAAGAGGGAACAAGGAATAAAGGGGGGGTATAAGAACTAGTGCAGCACTCAGCTAGACAGATACGGAAGGTGACACTGAAGGCCAGGAGGACGGCAGAGGTATGCATCCCTCTTCATAGATGTGACGTCACTCGTACAGTGGCATTGCACACACCCTATATGCATTTTTCCGGCAAGAGGCCTTTTTTGGGGTGTGCTAGCTTATAAAATAGACCCCTTTATAGTTTATTAGTTGTAATAGCAACCACTAGGAATCCAAAATTATTACATAGAGGATGAAACCTTGATGGATACATAGGATGTACATAATAACATTACAATTATTGCTGTCAAAAAAGTAAAGTACCCATGTTACATATAATATTTAATGTAAAAAATCCACCAAATATAATTGATAGGATAGAGGGATCAAAGTGTCCTTATAATTAAAATGAATTATAGATGTGTACTTGTCTTTGATAAATCACGATCACTTCCCCCTTTTCTGCTTGTGGCGGCATCACATGTAAGTAACCTGATAATCTACTGTAATCTATTGTAGTTTCTTACATTTAATTTAGATTGTAAAGCCTGAAAGCTTATGCCACATCAAATGTGGTAGATTTTTTGACACAGAAAAACTGGACAAATTATGAGGATTTGATAAAGGCCTTTATTATAATGACACTGAGCCCGGTGTCAGCTCCTTATGACCTTGGGAAAGTTACTTTCTCTTCCTGTGCCCAGGTATCAACAATTAGATTGTAAGCTCTATGAGGCAGGAACTCATTGTGCCTGCAAAATTCTATGTACAGTTTGCATACACAGTTAGTGCTAGCCAAAAAAACTATTACTATTATAATATTTTTGACATATAACACCACTCCTTGAATGAGCAATAAGGAGTATTCCAGTGCCTGATGGTATCTTATGGCACTGTCACGGAACAAGTAATCCAATTTCTGCTCTCTCTGATCACCCCCCCCCCCCCCCCCTTCTTTTCAGCTTCTGCCTGTCAGTTCCTGATTTCAGCTGCATGTATATTTGCTCTGCACACCCACACTGTGCCTGTGTGATTTATACAATGTTTCTATTCCTGCCTCTGTTCATGAGGTCTGTGAGTTGCTATAGCAACCTCTGAGATCCTTCTCAGAATGGGCTATTCTGCTCTCCCCCCTGCCTTGCTGACAGTTAGTTTGTCCCATCTCACTTCTAGTGTGAGCCTTACTCCTCACTTCCTTTTCCACCCTGGACACAGTGAGTACAGTATCTGCCTGCTACTACCCTGGCAAGGCCCAATCCTTTTCCCCTTTCCCTACTATCAAGCACTCTCACTATAGAGAAACTCTCTTACAACACCATCTACAAGTGCCTTTGTGTATCTATCTGTCCCCAATAAAGTGAAGAAAAGACAAAGAACTTGTTGTGCTTGTAAAAGGAACGAGTTGAGCTATCTGGGGCTATTCACACATCACACGTGACCCTGGCTTCAGAATAGACACAGAACCCCTTAGTAAACTGGACCTTAATATACAGTATTCTGTATTACTAGTAGTAGTTAATTGCCACATAACTCATACATAATAAAATACTAAACTTTGAACATATCTCTGTTCAAAATAGTTTAGTGAACCGTGAACTTGTGTAGCCTCTTTAATATGAAGTTGGTGTTTCCTTTGTCTCTTTGCATCCACCAACATACTCCTGTTTACTGATCAGACCTAAAAAGATGCTGAAGAGCCTCAATAAATAAGGGGGGCTTATAAGGTTGCATTCTCAACATTTCTCCAACTTGTCAGCAGGTGCAGCGGTTATGAATAAATCATCAAAAAACTGCAAATACCTATCCTGACTTTGATGATTAAAGCTGCAGTTCAGTCAATATCCTGCTTGTGTTTTTTTTTAATAAATCAGTTCTGTAGTAAGAAAAAATACTTTTAGCATTTTCTGTTTTTAAAAAAACAACTTTGAAAGACCAATTTTCTTGTATTCCATTTTAACAACCATTTGCTAAGGCACTGCCCCTTCATGTCCTGTCACAAGCCCTGGCACACCCCTTTGTCAGCCCTGCCCTCCCTCTAGCACATGTCAGTGCAGGAGTGCTCATGAATATTCATGAGCTTCCACTGAGAGACAGAAGCAGAAGAAAAACAGATCCCTTCACTAATTATGTCACCAAATTTCACCAATCAATACATGGAGAACGAATTGACTGGCAGCTATACAGTTCTTTAGGTAATTAGAGATTGCCCACATGAAACTATTGAAGTAAAAAAAAAAAAAAAAAAAAAAAGACTGAACTGCAGCTTTAAAATGTTATTACTTCCAATACTAGAGAGTTCAGCAGTCGAGGATTTCACCTTATTTGAGAACGTAAGACTGGCAGCCTTTTCCAGAACTGCTCAGTAACAATAATATGCACTTATGCAGAAGATAAAAAGAAGGGAGAGTTCCTAACTTCTTCATTGCCACGCTCTAGTTACCGGGGTATTTCTTTCTGTTCTTCTGGTGACTTAGAACTACTGTAGATACACTAAGGGGCAAAGTTAATGTGCATTATAAGTAACGCCATGTTCAATATATAGAAAATAAGTTGTTGTTAGTCATGTTTTGCTGCCGTTGAAAGGTTGGTGTAAATCTTTTACTACCAGTATGTAAAATTGAATGCAAATGAGCTCATTGGGACCTACGGTAAATCTTAGCCAGCTTAGACTCACTAAGCAGCACTGTGTTATTTATCTTTTATTTAAGTTTGGCATTATTAACACATTTTCACTGCTTCCATGTATTGGTTCTGAAGAAATGTAGCATTGTTGTACCTTGTATGAACACTCAGGGAATTACAAAATTATCAATAATTCATCAAAAGAAATGACCAAATTAGAAGAATACAAAAGTTTAGTAATTTTCATAACTTAAAATCACTATATTTACTCAGAACCCAGAAAGCCACACAGAGAAAAAAAAACGACGCTGTGATTGTAACTTCTCCCTATAATCAATGTCAAAGAAGTATAACTCTGAATTATATCTTTGAATAGGCAGGGAAGGAAGATGATAATGAAGAATGAATTCTGAAATGGTTCTCCGTTAATGTGACAATGTTTTGCATATAGACTGCTATGAGCACATATACAGTGCATGCTCTTTAGAAACAACTCCCATTATCTATATTCCACTCGTTTTCCATATTCCAATTAAATGTACATGTAGAAAATATTCTGGTATATCAAAAAATGAATTTCTGTTTCACACAAATCCGTGGAGAATCTAATCGGACAAACAGATTTGCAAAGTAAAGTAGCAGCTCTATCACAAACTTCATTTCTTACAAGAAATGGAGAAAAAAAGTGTACAGTATGTCTGTGTTTTCTCAATTTAAAACAATTTTTCATTAACTACTTCTCTGCCAGAGTTCTCTACGTGCAGTTCATTGCACATTAAGGTGCTGGCACGTTAAGGATAAAAAAAGGGTTAACAAAAAGACACAATAATATTCTTTAATAGGCCAGCATGTGTGCTTTTAATGGTCTACAGATATTGACTCATGTTTTCTATCCCTACTGCTACTGAAATCTGAACTACAGTATACATGTAGCTTAGAAAAGAGTAACACATTCTATTACATTTTCCTGTTGAGATTCTTTAGCTCTGCTGCAGAATCAGATGTTACATTGTGCTCACTGTAAGCCCAGCTCACTATCCATTGTGCAGAATGGCATTTACCTTCCTCTGTGACCATTTTAATGGGTTTTGTTGTCTCAGCATTACTAACAAGCAGAAATACTATTCATTTTTGTATACTGCTCGGTGAAAAAGTAAAAATGTTTGTCCTTGAACTACAGAATATAATGCAATTACCCTTTTCTTATATTTTTGTGCTTTCTGCTCATAATTGTGTTTGAACATTCAGTAATTTCCAGTCTTCTCCCCCATTTTTAGGATTTTATGTTTTTAATTATTTTTATTCTTTAGTTATAACCTGTGCACGTTATTTATCATTAGCAGCAATTAAATGCTGCAGTAAATTACATTTAAAAATGATACTATTCTGTCAACAAAATTTCTTTACATATAAGGTTACATTTCAGAAACAAAAGATCCTGGACATTTTTCTTTACCAGTTTCATCACTTCCACGTTCTTGTTAACTTTCCCGAAAAAAAGCATTGCTCGTCCTGAGGAAGAGAGAGAACTATGGAAAGCTTGTCCTATAATATAATATAAATTATCTTTAACTGTGCATGCAATGTCTTGTATATAATGTATACCCTGCTCATTATGTAACTGTATTTGTAAACATGTATTATTTGTCTTAACTCTGTGCTCGGGACATACTTGAAAACGAGAGGTAGCTCTCAATGTATTACTTCCTGGTAAAATATTTTATAAATAAATAAATAATATCAATTGTCAGTCCAAATAAAAAAGGTATCATACTAAGTACTCATTTACTCTGCACTATTGCAACTGGACTACACAGCGATTTCTACTGAATTAACATAAAAAAAACTTTCATGGTTATCTCACAGACAGATTACATACTAGGCATATTTATTCATTGTGTACAGTTTATAAAGTTGTTGAACTGGCTTCAATAAAGTAGTGGCACTGTGTCAGAGTAATAAAAAAATTAAAAATCCGCTTACATTGGGGCAAAACGTTTTGGTCTTTTAAAAAGGATTATATTATCATTTTTGTTATAGCAACAGAAAAAGAGAGAGTTTGTGTACAATAAGTGTATTTTTCTTTGGAGCAAGTCTACAGTAAGGGAGAGAGAATATTTATAACTAAGAAATATTGCGGTTCCCTGGTTGAGAGAATACAAAAGTAGTAATACATCGCTATTTGGCCAATGAGTTTATACAGACTAAATCATGGTGGGTCACTTTCAAGTTTGTGAAATTCTTGATGAAGGCTACAGTATGTTTTATAGGACGTAGGAAAGTTATACTAGCACGGCTACTTTTTCTTATGTTTACATTGGTTTTTAATGCTGCGTGCTTGGAATTCAGCAGAAAAATTATCAAAGTTCACACCGGTGTTATAAAACATTGCAACACATTTATTTAAGTGCAATTAACTGTATTTCTAAAACCCATACATTCTAAACAGTATCTAAAAAAATATGCTCTGATAATGCACTTTCAATAGTATTTATGTGGCAATTACCTCTGATCAGTTTTCCAGACTACGGTGCATACAGATTTCTTACGCTAATTGAAGATTTACTACACATTAAACCTACATAAAGGAGCTAATTTGCTTCTTAAAAGATCAGTCATTTTACTGTTGCAATGTAATTAGTGCAATTTAGGTTTAACACAATATTGATTTCAGATTAGAGGTTTCTTTTGCATTACTCTCTGTGGTTTTCCTAGGCTTAAACATGCACTAACTGTGCATTAAAGTGATACAAAAAAGATATGTTTTCTTAAGATATCTAAACTGACACAATTTGTAAAGTGCCTTGTGTGAAATGTTTAGTATCCATGTGTCGCTTCACCAGTTCATTCTTAAAACACATCCTCCTCACACTTATTTATTTATTTATTTATTTATTTATAAAATATTTTACCAGGAAGTAATACATTGAGAGTTACCTCTCGTTTTCAAGTATGTCCTGGGCACAGAGTAAAACAAATAATACATGGTTACAAATACAGTTACATAAATGAACAAGGTATACATTTATATACAAGACATTGCATGCACAGTTAAAGAAAATATATATTATGAGCTTATGAAACAGTTACAGACCAGATTAAAGTGTGAGACAGCCTTAGATTTGAAAGAACTTAAGCTGGTGGTGGATATGAGAGTCTCTGGTAGGTTGTTCCAGTTTTGGGGTGCACGGAAGGAGAAGGAGGAACGTCCGGATACTTTGTTGAGTCTTGGGACCATGAATAGTCTTTTGGAGTCTGATCTCAGGTGATAGGTACTTTGCATTAAACATAAAATCTGTTGGGATGACGCATCGCTTGTTAGTTTCTTTCCATTCTTTGTTCACTGTTATTATAATGATGGCTCTAATATGTTAAATAAAATGTGATTCTGAAGTACAATAGTTGTGTGTTTCAAAAATGTTTGTTCTGCAGGATTTGCAATGACGATAAATTAGGGTGTCTGGGTAGTAGCGTCTCAAACGCTCTAGGGGAAATGGTGGCTCAGCTTCCAGTATGTACCCAACCGCAGCAGAGCAACAGCAGCAATAATTATCACTGCACCACTGATCAACTTTATTTGCAAAGTCCCACTTCTATGTGCATCTTCTATTTACTCTAAACCCCTATTTGCATAGCATTTTATGGTTTATTATTGTACATCATTCTGTCTCCTTACTTATTGGTGGAAGCAGAAAGCTCATTGAATGTCAATGTTAGGGCTTCAAAGTCTTACCACATACATCAATTTTTTGGCCCCTTGCTTCTTCCAATCCCCATGAAAGCCTTTATCTTACATATATAGCAGGCGCCCCCCCCCCCTTGGGTCCCTTTACCTATGTGGGGCTCGCGGGTGCCGGCAAGGTGCGCAGGTTGAGAGCTGCAGTCGGGAAGGCGACCGAGTTGCGGAGGCTCCCGGTGGCTCCCGTGGCAGGGTGCCGCCATGTTGGGTTGGAGCACACATGTGGAGGTTTGCGCATGCGCAAACAGATTGCGGCGGCCATTACAGATGCACACAGGCATAGATAAGGACACAGGGCTCCGAGGGGAAGTACAACACCCAGCAGCCCCTGGGGCTGAAAGATCACCTGGCTACACTTAGCCAATAGGACTGCTAGGATCCCCTGCTCAGAGATGGATACATTTGGCACGCTGCAAACCATGCCAGTCGGAGCTGGGATGCCATAAGGTTAGGGTGTATGTGTGCAGGTGTCTGTGGCACCTGCACTAGGCCAGAGACCCCATTAGGCCCCAGCTAAGCCCCGACTCCCCTCAGCTTGTGGTTGCTGCAGGGACAGGCCCATAGATAGGGACACTGCCCCTGTAGCATTAAAGTGAGGGATACAGCCAGGACGCAGCGGCATCCTGACCTCAGGTGATCTGGGACCAGACACCTGCCACAAAGAGACATTGCATATGGTGGTACAATCCTGGCGGGACCCACCCCACGTAGAGGCGGAGGCTTCGCGGTTACCATCACTAGATCCACGGATCCCATCAGCATCGCTGTGTGCCCTGGTGTGGACAGACCGACAGGTACCTCATCTCACCAAAGTGCACCAACTATACACGGGCTGGTGCGGCAGCGCTGTCTCTCACACTTGGTAGTTGGTTCTGTGGACACTGGGATGATACGGAGCCCGGAGCACCTCAGTACATTGGGGTAACCCCGTAGGGGTGTGGACACGGTGTTGGAAAAGCACAGTGAGGGGTCGAGGCCCTGCGAGGCCTTGTGTCACAGTAGTAGTGTCATTGTTTATTATTGTTCATATATCTACAGTAAAGTGCTATTGTTTTATTGCATCAGGGTGTATTGTTCATATATGGTCCTGCACGGGGCTATCCCACATAGTTATGATCCCGCGCAGGTGGAGGCGCTGTCACCAATCGAATCAGGTACACCCCAGGCTCCCAGAGGCGGAGGTTCAGGCCTCCTGTGAGCCACAGGTAAAGCACCACACACATACCGTAGCCGCTCTATCTCCCAGGGGGTGGGGGAAAGTGCGCTACAGATAGATCAGTATTTTGAGTCCTTTCTATATAAACCCTACACCTACTGTACATCTACTCTGGCCCAGCTATGCGGTGTCCTCCAGTATATTTTGGCTTCTGAGAGTGAAAGAAGTCTTATAAATGGCACTCACTGTTAGTCCTATTCCAGTTATTAAATAGGTGCACTGAAATTGGATATAAACCCCACAACATACAGACACTCATGTACTGTGTGTAAATATTGTTTTTGTCTGTGTACAGCCCTTTCTTTTTTGCCTCTCTCTGAGTTCGCTCTCACCATGTGGAACTCACAAGAAATGGTGCTTCATTTCTGCTTATCTTACTTCTTTTTTTTACCAGAAGTACAAGATGATGAATCGGTGGTGTTTTTTCCACTGGTGTAGTCCGGACATTTGACATCAGTGAGCGGCTCCAGCTTGCGCTCCTTGGTAGGTGCCACCCTCCCCCCCCCCTACAGCTTGCACCCAGCAGTGGGGTTTTCTGTTTGTTTATTTGTTTTAGCCTTTATTTATTTATTGTTTGGTATTTAGGGCTATTGTGACCACAGGGTTACATTGTAAGCTAATATGCTGAGTCCCCCTGGCTGTTTTTAGTAGTTAAGCAGCGGCTTAGGAACTGTCTGCATAGAAGTGTTGTGGTCTAGCAGGACCTTATTTTAATCATTACATGTGTTTTTATCATCTATTTTATGTCATATGAATAAATTGTTCTTACACCACATAGGTGTTATGTGATCTTTGGTGGGTCACAGGTACTCATAGTATGCATGTTATCCTATGAGCAGAGCACAGCTCTATACTATTATTGTTTTTTAACCCCCGGTGCGCTCTGTGCACTTTCTGTTTATTTTTGGGTGCTCCATTTTTTTGGAGCCCCCTTTAGGAGTACTTTGAGGAGGTGCTCATGCACGGTTAGCAGCAAGGGGGGACCTTCGCCTTTGGACAGCTCGAGCGCGGACAGTTCATCTGTATTTTTTTTTTTACCAGTTAAAACCTAAAGTCGGAACCTCTATATATATGTAATATCAAGGTTTTTGAATACTTTGCACAACATTTTCCGATGGTCCATATTAATAATTAGGGCTTAATATTTCTATAGAGCAAATGTGGTGCTGAAAACAACCAGCTACATCGGCTCACATGATAATCAATTAAAACAAGATCACAGTATTCATTTAAAAAAGCAATTCAACACTAACCAAAATCAATGTGAACAATCAAGAAACAGACTATACCCTAGCTTTGTATCAATTTTCTCATCCTTTGGACCTTGATCTGGCTCTGAGAATAGATTAATTTCAATCCCTCTAGAGATTTTTCTATGTCTAACAATTCTATATTCATTTTATTAAGAAATACACAAAGGCTGCAAAAGTGAGATTTATGTTAAAAGCTAAGGAGTTTACCAAGATTACTCTTCTTCCTACGATATTAATATCTATGCCCACGCAATGTTAAACAAAGACAATTTAAAATTCACTTTTAAAAAAAAATGATTTTCTTTTCGCAAACAAAGTTGAAAGGCTTTTCGTTGATTATTTTTTTTTTTTGCATTACTCTTTTCCTGGCCTTCTTTGTAAGTCTTTCTGATTGTAAAAAGTTGATGGGTGCAATTCCATGTAGCACTATAGTGAACTAGCAATAGCATTATGTTTAATCAATGAAATATAGATGATTGATACAATCAGATAAGTAAAAAATATTTTATTTTATTTTGGGATGTTGGAAAAAATACCCTTTCTTCTCTTGCAGAGACTCTGACAGGACAGTGATTGCAATTCCTGTTTTCTCTATGACAATGAAAACTAATCAGATTTACGGAGCCCACACTTGTTAAAGTTCTAGCTGGAGACAAGAGCAGTAAATCCCACCGAAACCTTCGGTTTACAGATGAAGCATTCCTTGGCTAATTGGAAGAGAGAACTCTCGAAAGCTTGTCTTATAATGTCAATTGTTAGTCCAAATAAAAAAGTTAGCAACTAATATTCATTTACTTGGATAATTCAAAACAATGGCTGCTTCTCAACCTTAAAAATTACTTTAAATAATTATAATAATCAGTTGTTTTAGGCATCAAACAACAAGTGTTAACCGTTGAAACATATCAATCTAATTTCAGTACTTTGGTGGTATATATGTGACGGTAACTTTAATGTGCTTTTACTAATAAATTCCCAAGAGAAAACTACATCATGGATGGGAAGGTTTGAGTGTTCAAACCTCTAACTTTTTGCTTAATGTCGAAGCCACGCAACTTTCATGTCAAACCCAAGAAAGGCTTATTTAGGATTTGTGCCTTTTTTGTCATTTTGTAAGCTGTCAAACTTTTCAGTTCGCAAACAACAAAACGTACAAACTTTTGCAAAAAGTTCAACATTCGAAAATGTTCTTCCAAATATTGAAAAAAAAGTTTGTGTTTCATAATTGTTTACAAATTCAAAACAGCAGTTTAAGTTACTACCCTAAAACTCCATGCAAGTAATGTGCTCCCAAAAATGCAAATATTGTGATCATTTCTGTGTTATAAAAGGTATCACTTAACCAGGTCACCGGATATAATGTACTAAAGATACATATGAGCAAATATGGTTAAAGCAGATTAGGTACAAATAATGTATTTTGGTATTAATGGTAAGTGTCCTACCTTGTACAGTATGAAGTCCTTTATGATAATTAAACTACTCTGTATTCAAGCAGAGTATATTAAATCTAGATATGTAAACCTCCCGACAAATGTGCAAACTTTCCTAAATTACATGCAGCAGTAAAGTGAAAGAAGGAAATTGTGATGACAAAATCTAAAAAAAATTATTATTACTGAACTGTTGTCTCTAAAATTTGAAAAGATTCACCTGAGCCATACTGTAGTTACAGTGGGAAGAAAACGCCTGTGAACCACTTAGGATTTTCACATATTTCAAACCTAAAATGTTATTAGATCTTAATCTAAGTCCCAATAATACATAAAGATAACATGATACTTTTTCACCATTTAGTTATCCACAAATGATTCAACATTCAATATCCTTGTGTGAAAACGTATGTGAACCTTTAGATTCAGCACCGGTGACACCCCCTTGAGCAGCAATTACTTAAACTTAGAGTTTCCAGTAACTGCTGGTCAGTATCTCGCATCGGTATTTGAACAATCCTCCTTACAGAACTGCTTCAACTCAATGATATTTGAGGGCTTCCTTGCATGGACAGCTCGCTTCAGGTCCTGTCACAACATTTCAATGGGGTTTAGATCTGGGCTTTGACTAGGCTATGTGGAATTTCTTCTTCTGCAGTAATTCTTTTGTAGCTCTGCTTGTATGTTTAGGATCACTGTCTTGCTGTATGACCCACTTTCGGATCAGCTTCAGTTAACGGATGGATGGTCTGACATTCTCCTCTAAAATTTTCTGATACAATGCATGGTTTTGTCAGTGATGGCAAGCCGCCCAGGTCCTGAGTCAACAAACCAGCCCCAAACCATCACACTCCCACCACCATGCTTGACGATTGGTGTGAGGTTCTTCTGTTCGAACACAGTGTTTGATTTTCACCAAACATAATATTGCTCAATTGAGGCCAAAAAGTTCTATCTCTGACTCGTCTGTCAAGAGAACATTGTTCCAGACGTCTGGTGGATTGTCAGATGGGCAGCAATGTTCTTTTTAGTGAGCAGTGGTTTCCTCCCGGCTATCTTTTCATGAACACTGTCACGGTAGACCAGGCCTCTTAACACATTTATATTTCTGGGATCAGTCAATAGGCAAAATAAGGCAGTGAAATAAAATGGGTGCCTGTTTGCAAGAGAGCAAAGTGAAAAAGGATCGGTATGATGTCCAAACCGGAACAAACGTTGGAACTCATCAGCCTTTATTAGGCTACATAAAAAATGTGAACATCCACATGGAGACCCTAGCTCCTCCTACCAAGTGTTTCACGCCGTCAGTGGCGCTTTCTCAAGGAGATGCCTGCTTGCAAGGGCTTACCCTGATCAGAATCTTGTTCTGGACGTCCTGGACTGAGATTCTGCAGAAACTCCTGTACAGGACCTAGTCCCGATACTCCTGGAACTATTTTCGGCAGGAACCCCTGACCGCGACCACTACATTCTCAGATGAGAACTTGGTCCTCGCGTCTGACATAGTCTCTGAAGGGTAGACTTTCCTAGCATCTAAACAAAGCCGGTTGCTCTGTTATTTGGACAGCCAGAAAATCGTCTGGATCTCTGATTGGGGTTTCTCCTTACACTGAGCTATGTTCAGCATGGAGGAAGGAGGAGGAACCAATCAGAGCATGGGAATTCCTCCCCACCAACCAATAGAAACAGGGGCTCAGACTTTGGCTGATGTCAGAGGAGGGGGCGTGTCAAGCTGGATCGGGATGCCTCGTGGGCGGGACATATGAATCGATCAATGCAACATTTCCAGCAAAATTGTCATATTTCGCAAGAGATTAATCTATCATGCTATATGGGTTGGAGGGAGAGAGTGAGGTGAGGAAAGGTGGGGGAGGGAAAATGCTATTTAGTAGAGTAGCCATTGACTTATTTACCTCTGAATAGAGACGATTACTTTCTATGTGAAGAAAGATCTGTAGACATACTGTAACTAAGATACCTGGGAAATAGGCTTATTTCCAACGTACTGTATCTCTACACATGGATTTTAAGTGACTTTACTAAATAGGACTCTCTCTCCCTCTCCCCCCACATTTTTGATAAATTGAAAAAGCTTAAACTTTTGCATAGTTTGCAAAGTCCAAAAAGTTTATACATCTCAACGACCTGTACTTTAAATAAACAAAATAAATAGTTAGCAAGATTTAACACCTTAAACCTTTAACTGTCATGAGTTAACTTTTAATCAACTTAAAAACATTTGTTGTTCTCTTTCTGTTCGGGTTTATATATATGGTACTCCACATTTTGTAAGATGCTTTGTTGGTGAGATAGTTAAAAGAAGTGATAATCACTTTTAAATGTGGCACATTTGTCAGTGTTATGACTTTACAAAAGAAGTGATTTGATTGCATATGTTAACTTTAGCACACCTAAAGATTTGACATCTAACAAATCAGTTGATAGTTAATATTGCTGAAGGTGGTTTAAAGGACCATATACTAAATATTGACCTACTTACACTACTGTATGTTTGACAGCCAAACTAATTTTAGTTGTTAAAGTATTTTAATAAGGTATGAAGCAACATTTCATAAACAGCTGATGGTGTTTGTTAGTTTGTTACATTTCAAAAGCTTTTAATTAAGTAATAATCCCTGAAGAACAGGGCATTACTGGCCAATAATGCCCTTGCTGGAAGAGTTGAAGGCCTGAGGCGAAGCCGAGAGACTTTAACCCAGCCAGGACATTATTGGCCAGTATTGCCTTTTTCTGAGGCGATTATTACTATTATAGGCTAAAAGTAGGCTTATTTTATATTTTTTTCATTTTTCATAAAAAAGATAGATGTTTGTAGTCATATTGATTTTTATCAGCATAATCGTCTACATTCCTTTGCTTTTACTGCACGCCTTTATTAAAATGAAGTTGTACATACACACAGCCCCCTTCTACATACACAAACACTCTGCAGTCCGCCCCTCTATGCACACACACACATACTCTGCAACCCCCCCTCTATATACACAAAGACACTGCAGCCCCCCCGCTCATCTACATCCTTAAAACACACTCTGCAGCCCTCCTACACCCTCTACACTCACAAAACACACACAGCAGCCCCCTACCTCTACACCCACTGTAAACATACAAAATTGCAGACACACACATACCAACAAAACACAATCTGCAGCCCTCCAGCACCCTCTGCACCCACTGAAGACACACACTGTAGGCATCCTCTACACCCACAAAACACACTGCAGGGAGACACACACCAACAAAACAGACTGCATCTCCCTCTACACCCACAAAACACACACCAGCAGCCCTCCCTCTACATCCACAAACACTCTAAAGCCCCCCTGTAAACCCACACACTACAGACACACACACACACACACACACACACACACCACTAAAACACTCTGTAGTCCTCCTCCACCCACAAAACACACACTGAAGACACACACTCTGCAGACACACACACCAGCAAAACACTCTGCTGGCTCCCTTTACACCCCAAAACACATAGCAAGCACACAAAAAAAACACACCTTCTCCTCACTCTCCTGTGTGAGTTTTCTGCAGGCATGGAGGGTGAGGAGTCAGTGTCAGGCTGCGCCAGGGCAGGGGAGGAGTCAGTGCCTTGCTGGTGCCTCCTGTCCAATCACACCCCCTATCTGAGAGATGCTCTCCCTCTGTATGGATGAGAACTAAAAGCTGATTGGCTGAAAAACTTGGCAGGGTGCCACAATTTCTGAGCCATTACTGAATGGATACTGCACAGAATTTTAACCAATCAGAGAGCAGGGATTTCAATAATGCCCAGAATTTACCAGTTTTAGCCTGTATACAGCTGCCACTGCCAGTTGTAGACTGCTTGCCTTGAAAATTATTCACTTAAACCCATCCCACACTGGGAGATTCCTGCAGCACACTGCAAGATTCTTGCAGCCAGACTAATGGCCCATCGGATTAACACAGCGGGGTTCCCTGCTGTGAGGATGCGGGGATCACGGCGCTCACAGCGCGACCCCTCCTCACCTCCGGCTCTGGACCCCGGCTCCCACCTGACCTTGCTGCTTCTCTCATCCCTCGACTACAGTTTGGACCTCGACCTCCCGGATCTCTCTCTCCCTGACCTTGGCTAACGGCAACGACTTTGTCTCTTCTGTACCGGTAGCGGCAAGTATTGCTCCACCTATTCACACCTGGCCTGGCAACACCAAAACACCACACTCCGGACATGCTCCTTTTGCTGCGGGTGCGTGCACATATACGTCCCCACCTCAGTATAAGGACTGAGTCTGGTCTGCGGGCAGCACCGGCGTAACATTATGTCGAGCCCATAAGACGCAGACCAGACTGACATGGCCTCCATGATGACGACCATGTATCAACAAGTCCAGGCCCTAACTGATCAAATGGCTCTCCTCACTCAACAGGTACAGGACCTTTCATTTCAGGCACCACCTGTAGCCGCACCGCTGCTGTCGGCAGAACATTTGAATGTGACTCACATTGTGAGAATCCTACCGGGCTGCACGTCCCATTAAAACGCAGGGACCCATGCTGTGTTAATCCAGCCCATTACAGCCTGCTGGGACCATCTCAAGAGTTACTGCAAGATGGTCACAGATTTTTCCCTTGCAAGCTGTCTATAACCAGCAATTGCATCTGTTGTGGGGTCACACCTTTTCTCCCAAATAGTGTCACACAATAAAACTATATTCTCACACTGAATGAGAAGCGTAAAATCCTGATATTTATAGAAAAATAGCCTTACATACTTATCACAGGATATCGTAAGAACAATGATAAAAAGGGAGGCTCAGAGTTGCATAAAATTCTAACTATGTTTTATTCTATACAGCAATAAAATTGAGTAAATGATAATAAAAAGATAATAAATTTGTTACATAAGATCCGTTACAGAAAGCAGAGTACGTTAGATATGCTTGCATATAAAGTATAAAAAAAAAACTACCATCCACGGTAATATGCCAAATCAGTCTCGTCTTTGCCTTATCATCTCTCTCTCTCTCTCTCACTCACTTTTTGCAATATATATACCTATTGTCCATTACACCCTCTCCTACAAATATTGAAAAACTGGTCCAGGAGAGGGTTGCAGCAAAAGCTTTACGGCCTTGGTGGAAAATACCCTCAACAATACTGAGAAAATGGAATGAAAGAACTTTTGTTATCCAGGATAAAAGTGAAAAAGAAAGGACTGTGAGTATTGACAATCTTAAACCCATAGCACATTGCAGCGACCTGCCTGTAAAAGATGGAGGAAGCAAAGTATCTGACATAGTCAATCACAGTGGCTCTGGAAGCACCGAATGTGATGAATGCCCTGTCACTAGATGAGGTTCAGCCACCTGAAGGAGATAGTGGATATGTGGACCTCCAACATGCTCTTGATGAGAGTGTGTATGCATTACCTGATCTGCCAGAACGAGATTTGCCAGAATGAAGAAATACAATTTGGATGACCTTTCGCAGATGGTCTAAGGTAATCACAAAACAATCAATGTTAAAGACATTTTTGTATTTGTTGCTTTGTATCGTTTTTCTTGCAGCACTAGCCAGTGTTGTTCTCAGGTTACAATGGCACTTTGTGACTGAGAAAAAGGAGACGTCATCAGATGGAATCTTACGGGAGCACACGGTATTACCACACCTGACTCAAGAATCGTGAAACGAGGACTGCATTATGACTCAAAAGCAGTGAAGGTGAAATCAGTTGGTATAACCCAACGTGTGTATTGGAAACCATTTCCTAAACCAAAACCAAAAGACATTGGGCATTTCACAGGTTGTACTGTTTGACTCGACCGTGATGGCGAAAGCTGCTGGTATTAACACTGAAAGGAAGGAAATTGGTGACAGAACATTTAAATGAGCAGATGCAGCAAATTCAAGCTACAAGTTTGAAATATGATCTGCCCCTGCATGACCATTGGAAACAACTCAACTACAGTGTAAAATGCTGTTATGCTACATTTGGACATGGCTATTTTATGGACTTTCAAGGAACACGTAAATGGCCGATGAAGGAGATAAAAGCTGATCACTGCCCACAGGCTCGTGTAACATTTTCCAATGTCAGGTATAAACAATACCCTATTTTTTATCTGAATACAGGACAAAATACACAGAAAAGATTCGTTCCGGATGAAAATACAGACTCCTGCATTGGATTCTGGGAAGGAGCAGAAGAAGAAGAATACAGAATACCTGGTGGGGTAAGAGCATATAATTAGTTATTTTCTGCTCTCACAATATGTACTCAGAATGGTGGGGTCAATCTACGCACACTGCTGACTGCTACGATGAACTTTTACACAAACTACTGTAGGAATTGAAGTGGAGGATACTAAGACTGGAAAGCTACGGATAGAAGCACTTCCAACTGAATCGAATGCCAAAGGTGGTGGTATATTATTCTGTGAACCAACTGCATGGGACACTTGCACTCAACCACGATTTGCAACATTTGCCAATTTTACATATTACAGCCATTCCTGTAAAGGTTTCAATAATAAGTGTGGAATCACTTTGGAACAGTTAAAGACAAATGATATTTGCAAAGAGAATAATGTTTTATAAGACTACAGATGTAATCCCTGTTCCTTCTACTACAATCTCACAGATGGCTATTTTAAATGGCAACCTAAACAGATTGATCTGGGATTTCTACATTTTTCCAGATTGCCAGGTTTTTGGTGTGTGGAGCAAATCCAAATTATTAAAGCTAATTATACGGTATACTTCCTGTTCCAGAAATGTCTCAATGATAGTTTACATATCAAGGTAGACACGGTTATCCGTGCAATGCGCGAAATCATGAATGTGCAAATAGCTCCAGATGACAAACCCTGTGAATATGATGTTTGCTCCACAGAAAATATTATCGATATGCCCTATGCAGAGGCAATGTGGGGTACAAATCACACATTTAACAATCTTGTGTATTCTCAGGATGATGCATATTCTACAAATGAATGTGAGGTTTCCAGCAAATCGAATACTAGAAAATTACTTTCAAATGCTGATGTTCTTATCACCATAGGACACTTGCTGAGTGATTCTGTCTTTGTAATAAGTCAAATCTCTGATTCCAATGACAACGAATTACGGAGAGGTATTTTAGTTTTAAGAGATCATCTGGTTACAATCACCTCACATACCATTTCTGACATTACACTTCTGTCTGAGGAAATCAAAGCATTGATTATTCTTAATCGCATTACAGTATATCGATTAGATTGACACTGCAGATAACAAAATAGATACATCACTTTTGAATCTAACATGGATCAGACAGCGTCTAAATTTAACTCTGAAAGAATCTGAGATCATGTCACACGTTTCACAAATCACAGTTTATGACATAAATGAAAAGAGACATAAACAGGTTAAAAATCCCAAAGACTCTCTATGGGAAGTCTTTCTGTGCTATGAATTAATAGTCCCAGGTGACGTCTGTACAACAATTTGGAAACTAGTTAATATTGGACACCTGACTTCCGGACTGTATTTTGCATGATTGTTCAAACATATCAATACATGTCTACAAAATATAGTCAGGATTTTTTCTTAAGTACTTCACAATGTGTTGATAAGGGTTATTTAGTCCGCGATGACATACTACAACACATACCTTGTAATGTTCAATTGCAGGGAAGTAATTGTGCAATAACAGCAAAGCCGGTAAACTTTTTTATTAATTAAGCCCCTGGATAATGGATCTTACATAGTTATATCTACTGAAAATGATAGTAACATACCTTCTCTTCAGGCATCGATTGTTACAGTCGATGGGAGTGTACATTGCTTTGACTAAACCTTCACTCCTCCATTGCCGAATAAGACATTAAAAACGGCCATACATATCCAGGCACCGGCTATCACATTGACACTGCAACATATGACAACCTTTTTGGCACATTTAAAGAATATGAAGATAACAATTGGATCCACACATGATATGATACACATACTCCTTCAGAGGGTTCAAAGTGAGTTACTTAGTGTTGACCTCCACCTAGGTGATTTTCCACAGTGGATAACTACACTAGGTCAGTCACTAAAATCTTTTTGGCCAATGACAGGAGACTTATTGTGAAATATTGGGACCGGCTTACAAACTGTTGGGAAAGATATTTTTGGTAGACTAGGAAATGTTTTTGGGATCCTAGGTTATCTGAAAACAATATTGTTTCTCATTTTAGGGACAATAATGCTCGTTATTTTGATTCATTTGTCTTTTTTTCCAAAGGTGACTAGACGACAAGCCTAACTCATTTACTGTTTCTTTATTCAAATGCAGAATTTATTTAGTTAAATTGCTTTATACTGATACATGGTTCATAAGCACACAGGTCTCATATTACCTACTTAAAAAATCTGTGGTACACATCATATTACAAACTTCAATGTTCTGTTGCATGGACAAAGAGGTAAACAAGACTTCACAAATTTTGCAACTTCCACGATCGTATCAAACATCCATGAGAATGTACTTGGAACGACTTGTCTTACCAAATCAAAAGCCATGAAGAAAGCAAACAGTCCTTTATTTGATTAGAGACTTTATTTACCTGGAAAGCCTTACTCATGATAGACCATTTTGACCAATTGTTCACAGTTGGCCAATCTGTGGTGTCTAAGATTTAGGATTATGTGGTGTGTGGGCTGGATGGGAAAAATAATCCCTCAATTCTTGTACAATTAGTATTTGTTCAAGTCTCCCTGGCGCAGAAAAAGAATCATCATTAAATTGTGTATTCATAGGAACACCATATAAAATTTCATGTGGAGTTTTACCAGTAGATGTATTAGGAATATTGTTCAGATCAATTTGGAACGTAACCATAAGTGGATACCAATGTGTAGGACGATTAGACAGCAACTTAGTTAAAAGCCATTTAACCTAAGCATTTTTACGTTCAACAAGCCCACTGCTTTGGGGGTTTGACAGAGTGCTGATCAACCAATCAATACCTAATATTGAAGCCTAATCCTGGGTTTCCTTTGCTGGAAAGGTAGGTCCACCATCAGAATGAAAGGCTTTGGGTTTACCAATGTTCACTAAGGAATTGAGACAGTTAATCATGGAACTGGCTGTCGTACTACGAACGGGATATAACCATGTGAATCTTGTACAAGCAACAACACAGACCAAAACATGTTTGAAGGTGTGTGATGTAGGTAATGGTCCAATGTGATCCAAATAAATTAAATCAAAAGGTTTGTTTGGTATTGCATTAATAATGTGCTGTGGTGTCTGGTGGTTAGGATAATTAACCGAAAGACAAGGCTTGCAGATCCTTAAAACTGTTTTAACCGTTTTTCTCATATTTGGCCACCAATATTTCTGTTTCAGAAGTAACAACACTTTTTCTCTCCCTAGATGAGGGTGTCCCACGCTATCATGAGTTTGAGTGGCTAAGATAAGTCTGTTTGCCACAGGTGGGACAATAAATTCCTTTGTGTCAATGACAATCATACAATTATTGTTGACTAATTTGAATGAGTATTTTTTAGGATAACCAGGTGGATTAAGCCTGGTAATATCCAAGCAAGCATGTAACTCTGCATCGAGACTGATTGCCTTAGATTGTGCCCTTGTTAACAGCAAATTTCTGACTTACAGTTTGCGTGAGAGAATCTGCAAACTGTTTACCCATCGTGTGAAGAGAAGAACAAAGCGATCTATGCACTGGCTCATGTATAATTTCAAAATCAGGCTTTTGTTCAAGATAGGCAGCCATGGCCTTCCATTTAGCAATATTCGTTAATGGTTTTCTTTTAGCAGTTAAAAACCCATTTGATTTCCATGTGGGGAGGTCCTGGATCGCAGAACGTTCAAAGTATGCTGAATCTGTTACTATTAGTACAGGCCCTTTATCGGTGAGTGCTTCTTTCAAAGCAAATGTGAGGGCATGAATTTCTGCATATTGCACAGTGATCACCTATTGCTAATTGCCAACTATGTAATAAATTCATATCAGTGTCATATTTAGCTATTCCTGATCCTGCAGATTTATTGACTACTTCTTTATTAGAATCTACTGCCGATCCATCTGTGTAATATATGCATGTGTAAAAATCATTGGGATGTGTTTGTGTCTCCCATCACACTCCGTCAAACGGAGACGGTAAGTCATCGAGTGTAGTCGGTGTTTTGTCATATACAAAATGTATCTGTGGATCTTCCAAAACCGTAAACCATTTTAACCAGCGGCTTATTAATGCCTTCTTGTCTGGAATTGTCTGTCGTTGTAATATTTGAAGTGACTCTACAGATGTATAGATATAAATATCTTGTCCCTGTGCAAAATCCCTTGATTTTAACACTGTAATTGTGACTGCAGTAAGCAATTTTTCACGTGGTAAATATATATTTTCTGTACTTGAAAATATATAAGATAGAAGTTTAATCGGTGTAACTTCCATGGCAATATAAATTCTTATGTATGCAGTAAACACAAAAAACAAAACTGTGCGCTACTACCTAACTACCTGAAGCTGCTCCTGTACCTTGGCAGGTGTATCCTCTGCAGAGAGGTTAAAACGCAGCTTGCTGCTGTCTTCACAGCAGTGGTGGATTCAATAGGGAAGTTTGAACAGTCTTACAGAGTCTCTCACAAGTGTCCAAAACAGCACACAGGATGAAATAAAAACAGGACAGGCCAACACATAGACAAAGGCCAATGTAAGCAGATATAAGGCAATAGAATGTTACATCCAACTAGTTTCGTAGAATTAACTACTTCTGCAGAGGATACACCTGCCAAGGTACAGGAGCAGCTTCATATCGGCTAGGAAGCAGGAGCGATTTCACCGAGCCCCAGTACCAGCTGCTGAACCTGGCTGCATGAAGGGAAATCCCCTTGGGAGTGAAAAGACTGACGTCCTGCCCCAGAATCAACTGAGCTGCAGCAGCAGAGGGAAGCAAGCACCTGAATCTACAGCTAACAGCCGAGTGGTAAACAGTGTGATACACACTACATGCCTTTTACCAACCTTTTTTATGTACGCAGATATATTACCCCCTTTTTAATTCTATAATATATTGTTGAATTTGCTTCACTATTTGGCGTTGTGCGCTGTTTTCTTTTGTTTCCCTTCTCTTATGTATGCAGCCTGTGGTGAAATATTAATGTTTGCTGACAATGGTTTTGATGAGTCGCGCTGCGCTAAGTAGGAAGCATCATTTAAACCTGCCAATAACTTACGCAATGCCTCATCCTCTGCAGTATTCAATTTAAATTGTGTCTTTGGTTTTGTTTGCTCTGATTTAATGTGTCTGGAGACTGCAAGATGCAAAGGTGCTATTAGTACATTAAAATCTGGGATAAACATCATTGAGAAATACAATAACCCAACAATGCTTCGTAATTCTTTAAGTGTTTTCGGAACACTAATAGTGGAAAATTTCTCCCTATAATTACGGTAAAGTTCCCTGCCATTCTCAGCTATGTCAAAGCCTAAGAATGTAACTTTCTCCCTTGCAAGTTGTGATTTTTTTAAAGAAACCACATAACCGGCCTCTGCCAATGTAAGTAAGATTTCATTCAGTATAGTAAAATTTGTTTCCTCATTATCATGCGTGACGATTATGTCATCGACGTACGTTTCGACTCAATCAAATCTAGCCAAGAGTGAAACTACATCTGCTGTAAACAGTGCAGGACTATTTACGAAACCTTGCAGCAAATGTGTCCAGACATACTGTTTACCTTGCCAGGTAAAAGCTGTCAACCAATAACCTTCAGGTGTGATTTCGTGACTCCAAAACCCATTGCTTAGGTCCAATTTTGTTTTAAATTGTTTTCTTTGTAAACCACTCACTATTGAGTGTGTGTTCTGTGCTGCAACGGAAGGTGTTACCTTATTAACCTCCCTATAATCTAGAACCATTCTCCACGTGCCTTCCAGCTTAGTGACTGGATAAATTGCAGTGTTTTTTTGACTAAATTGTTCAATTAGTACTCCTAGCTTAATTAAATCATTAATTACAATTTGTATACTTGCTAAAGCTGTATGATTAACTTTGTATTGCACTTGCTTTTTAGGCATAACAGTACATGTTGCAATATCATGTATTATTCCCTTCCTTAATCCTACTTGATTTTCCCATTGTTGAAAAATAAATGTATGTGTTACCAGCCATTGGTATACAGTGCTGTCTTAACGCATGGGCACGCTGGGCAGTTGCCCAGGGGCTCCACGAGCATAGGGGCCCCATGCAAATCTATGCACAGACCAGAATTTAACACTAATTTTCCGATCACCCTCCTCAACATTCAAATCTCCCGCTATCTCGGTAGAAGGAGAAAAATTACGACTTGTAGCGGAGAGGTGGCATGTCTGCATTCGCGAGAGAAATTTTGCCGTTTTTATTGCTTGCAATGTTATGGAAACAGAATATTGTAACGGATTCGCGGGATGCAATTAACGGTTTTGTTAGATTTACCAATAAATATAAGTTTATTTTGTCGATAATTTACATTTTTATTCCTGTGAGTGGTCGTGTAGGCATAGCCCAGTGCACTGCTTTGCCCGGGGACCTATAATGCTGTTAAGACGGCCCTGTTGGTATAAATGAGTTTTATTAGTAAAACTCTATTTGTAGACTCTGCGAGTCTCGGGTACGCTCCACGCGGGTCTCCCCTAGTTTTTTAAAGTTGTTTCCCAGGTCCCTGATGTTTCCCAGTTCTTTTGGGGTGGCTGCTTGGGAGCCATCCTTAATGGTTCCGATTTTGTTTCCTGGTGGTTTGGATTTTTTTAGGTGGGTTATCACCTTCTTTTTATTACTTTAACGTCCCTGAGGCTGCGGAGCTCTAAGTCTATCCAGCCATTCGCCTCCGGACCCGCACATGCGCTGGTGTTACATCTTTTTTAGAATCTACTCACTAACATTTGGTTCTTCTAAACAAATGAAAACACAACTGTAAATCAATATTTAGCGACCAAAGATACAATGTGTCAGCATGATAGTCCTTCTCCATTTCAGTAGCCACTGGACCACATAATAAAGGAATATCAAAAGTCTGTGGTTCCAAGATCTTTCTTCAGGAACCATGAATCTTTGAGTAACGGATTACAGTGTATAAACCGTTCAGTAACCCTTCTGCACTGTGGCTATGGCTGTGTATGTCTAATAGTGGTAGGATCAGTATACTCTACATCCAAAATATTGCTGCAATGCCCCTAAATTATTCCATGCACAGTATTACTCTGTCCTATGCTTTCTACCTTTTAAACTTAATTAAGATGTGCTTGTACCTGTATATACATAGTCACTAATTTAACATCTATAACCAGATGGTCATAGTAAATCCTCAAAAATATTTTTTGTTGTTTTTGTTGCAATGTTTGTACGCACAATATTTTCCAGAAAAGTGATCATGTATTTGTGAAAATGGGGCATTAATTCCTGACTGATATGTTTACACACTCATCCATGAATAAACTATTATGTAAATTACCTGCCAAGTTATCTGACTCACCCTCTGTAAGTTGATCACATTAGATCATTCCTGATGTCTCATGCTTATTCACCACCAGTTTCAAAAGCTCCTTATCTTTTAACAAATGCTGAGAAGAATAACCCTGTCACTGCTGGGTGCGATTACAATGCAATGCATTGTAAGTATGTACAGAACAAGTGTGTGGAGGTGTGGTGCCCTTTGTTAATACACTGTATAAAATGTATATATGATTAGCTTGCTTTTTAAAGTGCATTTCTAAATGCTGAAACTGCAATTAATTGTTGTTTTAATGCATGTATTTTTTTTCACAAACAGCCTTACTTTTCCATAACATTTAATAACCTCTGAAAACAGGTCTAGGCTTCATTCATGCCCAATCCTCCAACCTAATTATTTCAGCCCAAGTACTGTACATTGTCTGTTCCAATAGGGATATAATTATACCATAGAAAGTATGTCTTTTGTATGATTTCCGAGCATGAAGATAATTTAAAAAAAAAAATTCATAATTTCTGTACCTGAGTGGTGGATGTATTAATATGGTATTTTCAATTTTGTGCATGAGGAAAATTAAATGGGTATAGAATAGAGTTTATTAATGTATCGGTATAGGTTATATTTTCTAGAGATAGTGGTTCAGGACCCCATGAATCTGAACCCCCCACCTTTCCTGAACTTGGCCTGCAAGGTATTACCCGAATCTAAATACCCGGGACCTTCCATTGTTCCGATCTCCTTGCCCCTGCTGAATCAAAACTGAAACGGTTTTCAATTCCTGCTTGGATCTCATTGCCTTTTTCTACCTATTAAGCCACGCCTCACTTAGCCAGTCTGTAGATGTACCACCATCTGACCAGTCTGTAATCTGTACACCTACAGTATACCTGTTAATCCATTCCAGTTGGGTTAACACAGATAGATTATCTGTGTGTGTTGGGTATATAAAGTATAGAAGGTTGGCATGGAGATACCACCATTTGAACTGTCTCCACTCTCCACCAGAAATACCCGTCTGTATAAATATAAGTCTCTGTCTCACACTCTGTCTCTGTCTTTGCCTCACACTCTCTGTCACACACTCTGGATCTCGAAATCTTATTTACCCTACACCGTATATCTTAACTGCCCTATACCTACACCGAAATAACCTATACTGCTTTCTTCCAGATCTGACTCTCAAACTTCACACGGGAGACATCAGAATCCCCCCTAACCAAGAAGACAGGTATGGAACACCTCCCCTCCAATATACAACATTGCAGGAATGAGGGTACCTGGGCATTAAGGGACTGCGGATCAGATAAGATCCCAGGCGGGATTGCTGCTTTAGAAAATTGTGAAGGGGTGGCATCCTGACACGGGTTAAGGGGTTCAGGAAACTAGTCATTCATATCTGGCATTTTTTTTCTACATTAGTACTGTACACACACACACACACACACACATAACTATGTAACAAGGACTAATTGTAGTAAAGTTTAAATGTCATACAATAAACTTATGTCAAAAATGAATGTTATTAGTTCTTACTAGTAATTTATTCAATTTATTTTTTAAGGGGTGGGGCTGGGGCTGGGGCGGGGCTATGTGCGGGGTTAGGTGGCGAGTAGATTTTTTTTGTTCTGCGAGTAGATTTTTGGGTGATTTGTTAAGCACAAAGGCCAGTGTCTATGACAAAGGCCAGTGGGCTGAAACGCGTCAGAGGATCCGTCAGTACACTGTGCGAATAAAGATTATTTAGTCACTACACCAGCCTTCCTTCGTTTTCTACTTTTGGCTGTGCTTTGCTTTTGCCTCCTGTTGGAGGAGTTCCTGTGTCCTGTCAAGGTAGACCAGTAACGTTTTTCAATGTGATCCAGCCTCCATCCATTTTTGGTTGTGCACCGCTATCCGCTCTCCCATGGGAGTTCTTCCGGTTACCTGATCTCTATGACGTGTGCACGCCGATGCCAGAGACCCACGGACGCTTCCAGTGAAGATCGTGAGTAAACACTTTTGACCCATACAGCTGTAATATAACGGACTCCAGGGTACACCAGCCCCTATCCCATTCAGATCTGCCCCTGCATCACGGCTGTGATTGCACCGACAGGTAACAGTGTGGGACCCATGTTTTGTCTGTAATAGGAGTCAATTATTTTGCCTAACAAGGGACTGTATCATTCAACACTTGCACTAATTGTTATTTGATTTCAATGCAACAAATGTTTGTTTGGTGCAAGGATATATACGCGTGTGTGTGCCCACATCTATGGTTGTTCCATTTCTGATGCACTGATGCTGGACTATTTTGTATTGCAATTTTCTACATAAATTGAAACATAGCAGCCACAGTTGAAAAGAGAGAATATGAACATGCACTGATAATGTGCCCTAAACTCAGCAATACACCAATGACTTCACTTCCCCTGACTAAAATAGAAGCTCAGGTGGTAAGAGTAACAGCAATGTAGAGCCCATCATTCTTGCAACTGGAACTTTAGACACAGGATAAACAGCAGTTGTATGTGCTTGGTTCTGCTGTTAGAAGTCGTGGTACTAAACCTGGGGAAAGTCCAAGATGGAAAGTCATGGGAACTGTAAAGCAATGTGACTACTCTGCCCATGTGGATCTCGAAACCATGAGCATTAAGGAAGAGCAAGGTGCCACCGCACTTGTCAAGCAATGTATTTGTAAACCTGAAAAAACGAGGGGTACAATGGTTTGTACACCAAAAGAAATTCACTTAAATGCACACTTACCAAAATTTAAAATTTAGCCTTTAATAATCAATCCTTAAAACATATATTACCAATATATAAATGTGAAAACATATAAAAGTAGATTAAATAAATATCTAGTGCAACCAAACAGTCTTAATATATGTGCTCAATGCTGGAAAGTAAAAGACTGCACGGATGCTTATCAGCCTGAGTGAGCAAGAAAGCCCACTACCACATTGATCAGCCTAATGAATAATAACCTTCATAAGGGTGGTTGGCTCAAAGTCATAAGCTGAACCTAGACTAGTACTGCAAGTCCTGCCTGGCCACTACCCTATATTACGAAGCTCCGTAGCAGGAGGGAAACGCGCGTTGGACGCGTGTTTGATGATGTCAGCCCCCTTCATGGGGGTGTTTTAATACAGTACTAGGCAGCCATTCATTAGATCAGCAAACTATATATATATATAGGGTAGTGGCCAGGCAGGACTTGCAGTACTAGTCTAGGTTCAGCTTATGACTTTGAGCCAACCACCCTTATGAAGGTTATTATTCATTAGGCTGATCAATGTGGTAGTGGGCTTTCTTGCTCACTCAGGCTGATAAGCATCCGTGCAGTCTTTTACTTTCCAGCATTGAGCACATATATTAAGACTGTTTGGTTGCACTAGATATTTATTTAATCTACTTTTATATGTTTTCACATTTATATATTGGTAATATATGTTTTAAGGATTGATTATTAAAGGCTAGATTTTAAATTTTGGTAAGTGTGCATTTAAGTGAATTTCTTTTGGTGTACAAACCATTGTACCCCTCGTTTTTTCTGATTCACTTCAGTTCACAGTTGCACCTACCTTTCATTATCAATTGTATTATTATTATTATTACACTAATACACATTTAGTATGGTTTAGTCGATCACTCCCTTACCCCCCGCCTTTTGTGTATTTGTAAACCTGGAACAAAAAAGGAAAAAATACCTATTTTTCGGCCGGGAACATATTCTACCTTGAGTTGAGTTATGATATGAGAATATGTACCCTTTGACACAAAATATACAGTAAGAAAGGCTGTTATGGTAGTGTTAGATATGCATCCCATATCTATTTACCAGGCTTTTGAAGGCTAATGGTAACTCTATACCACCTGTACACTTAACCACAGATATGTGGACAAATCACTGCCCATTTAGCATCTTACTCTTTTTTACTATCTCTTGTCAGAATCTAATGCAATTTGCACTCCCAGGCAAGCTGCTCTGTTTATTGCTGGCTTCACCAAGTAGCATATTGGTGTAAATCTATAACTAAACTAGAAAAATCTATTTAAAAATGACTTTCCCTCGGTTTTATAGTTTCTGATAAGATCAACAACATTGTATGTGCACTACATCTTGGCGACTACATGCCCGCATCTCGTTAAGTACACACCATTAACCTGATTGTTAAGAGTATTCTGCCTTTGAGAAGCTGGTGGTAGCACACAGTATCTGTGGTCAATTCCATTGTTCTGCCATAGCATGGAAAAATCTGAATGACCTACAACAGACTCATGAGCTCAAGCAAGATGTTGTAACCAGATGGAATTCAACTTTCTAATTGAGAGCGACTTCTACAGCAGAAACAAGCACTATCCTGTTTCATGGGATCTCATGATATAGGGAAATGGGAGTTGCTTTCCTCATTCCAAAACCATGAAAACTCATGACACATGTGTGTGAAGTAATACAACCTTTTGAAGTAGCCTCATGGGAAGTCATTTCTGAAACAACTACTCTGAGTCGTTATAACACTTATCTAAATGCTGAAAAATAAATCAGAAAGAGTGTTTTGTAATCAGCCTGTCTTATTATGTGTTTTTATCATAAGTTAAAAAAATCCAAAACAAACTGAGTCTTGGCAAAACCAAAACAATGTTTACTTGAACCAAAACCACAACCAAAGCACAATGGTTTTTAACCAAGACATCAGTGAAAGTGCCTACCCTTATTATTCGTTGGTAGTTTCTCCTCATTTCCTCAATTCAAAATGCTGTATCAATTACTGTTTTAAATAATTCCAACTTGCAACATTTTCTCTTTCCAAAATGATAAATGATCCAGAAACTTGGGAATTCCTTGGATGAATCTTATGGTAAATCTGGTATTGTAACATGCTAATAGACCAGAGTTATCTGTAAAAGGATTTCTTTGCGCTTAATACTTTTGTTACCAAAGATTACATTCAGAGGAGTAAATAGTTTATTCGCATGTTCAAAGCTGTGATTAAGGCTTAGGTCTGTACCTGTCAGGAAATAAGCTGACACATTTTCCTAGTTCTCCCTCTCCCCTTCTGTTCCTTATCTGTCCACTGGGTGTGCTGCTGTTTCTGTCTGCTCTGGGGTTTCCTCTGTCTGTCCCCCTCCTCTTGTTGCTCCTGTCCTCTATCCTTATAGTTTCCAGTTTTTCCTTGCCTTTGTTTTGTGTCTAGACTCCTTCTCCCATGCCTGTATTTGCTTCTGTTTCTGTTCCTGTTTAGTCCTGTACATATTAAAAGCCCTTACTATTGTTCTGGCTTGTCCCTGTCTGTTTCCTGCTAGCAAGCCCCAGTCCTTTTCCCTAGTCCCTGTCTTGTTCCTGCTTCCCTGCCCTATTTCTGCCGGCCACCTCTGCCTATGACCCTGACACTCCACCTGCCGCCTGCCTCTAACCTCTCCCTGTGACCCCGACCCTGCTGTCTGCCACCTGCATCCAACCTCTGCCTGTGGCCTACCCGCTCCTGGAGTCTCCCTCATGCCAGAAAACAAAGGTCACTTCTGAACCTCAACAGAACAGATTCTCAACCAACCTGCTTCAGCAGACCCCTCCCGTTTGTCTTAGGTTAAGGTACTTTTGTTTCTTTTTGGCGCAAAGTGTTCTACAGCATTTATTGTGCATTTTCTCCCTGAGAAGAATTCCCTTATATAAAAAAAAATTAATTTCCCTTCAGTACCTGGTGTCACCACTTCAGACTCTCAGACTTTCATTTTCATGACAAGGCTTGTCTCTCTGCATTTCCTGGTTGGGCCACTGCAGGTTTTTAGACTTGCATTACTAAAAACAAACTTGCGTTACTTTGATTTCTTTGCTTGCTATATACTGATGTTTCACAGGGTTCCATTTCAAAACACAACAGTACTCCCATTGTTTTTTGTTTTTGCTGTACGCTGTGATTATCCTGCAATCTGTGATATTCCTATGCTTGATTCTAAAAGTTTCAGATGTAACTGCAAGTTCCTATGTCTTTAGAATCATGCATCGGAATATCACAGATTGCGAGAAAATGAAGTTTCAGATGTAACTGCAAGTTTCTCTGTCTATGGTTCCCACTGCAATTTATGATATTTCTGTAACTGATGCTAAGGTCTCAAATCTAAAGGTCAGCTCTCGTATCTTTTGTCTCCCTGTTGTCTCCCTGTTGTACCTAATATTTCTGTTGTTATTTCAATGTTTCTGCTTTAAAGACATATTTCCTCTTTGCTGGTTTTCTTGGGGAGTTTGGTTCCCTATGTATGAAAATATGGCTCCCACCTTGAAAACAGTTTTGAGCAATAAATGTGAACACAGAACCACTGATTCATCAGAGTTTCTTAAAGCAAAGAGAAATAAAAAGGTTCTCTGATTACAACGAAAACTGAAGAAGGAATTAAGGATGACCCTTTAACATCAGGATAGCCTGCGTTAGAAGGGAACAGAGATATGCTGCAGCCTATGATGACTCACAGAATCAATCCAGGGGTAGTGAAAAAGAAAGATGATGTCTTTAACCAAGGTAAAGATGCCTTAACTCAGGCACTTCAATCTGCATGGAATGAGATTGATTGCCTCTATGGATGACATCATAAAGCACAAGAGGCCAAGGCTGCACTACAAAAGTGTCTGTCCACAGCAATTGCCAAGTGCATACTCAAGGAGAAAGTAAAGCATCAGTTGGAGAGTGACATGGTTATCATGTCAAGTAAGCTGGAGAGGCATACACTAAGGCTGTCCAGGACCAGAGCTTCGTTGATAAAATGAACACAGCGCTGGAAATCTCTCTGGAGGAAATTTACAGGCTTGGCACAGCACTAGAAACCTCTCAGAAGGAAGTTAATACAGTTATACAGAGCTGGAAGCCTCTAAGGAGAGGAGTTGCCACTTCAATACAGAGTAATGTTCAATGAGAGAGATTTTCTAAGGGTTAAATAGTGGTTTTGAACTGTAACCCAAGAGTGCAAGAATCTCTATGTCCGAGTCAGTGAAGGAGATAAAAGACTCCATGAATTAGAAGAGGAGGAGAGACTATTGGTAGAAGAAAAGTCAAGGATGCAATTGGCACTGGAAGAAGCAGAGGGTGCCTTGGAAAAGGAAAAAGTTAACTCCTTATGTTTCCAGTTAGAACTTTCTAAAATAAAAGTGGACTGTGAAAGAAAGAGTAGAAGCATCCTAACTTTTCAGGGATACTACAGAGCCCTCATCCAAGGAATTCTGGAGAGACAGCGTTTTCTGCGCAAACGCTCCGCAGCTGTCATACAGGCCACCTATAGAGGGATGAAAATGTAGTCCCATACATATTAAAGGCCCTTGCTATTGTTCTTGCTTGTATCCATCTGTTTCCTGCTAGCAAGTCCCAGTCGTGTTCGTGCTTCCCTGCCCTATTCCTGCCTTCCTGCTGCTGACTTCTGCCTGTGACCCCGACCACACTATCTGCCGCCTGCCTCCGACCTCTGCCTGTGACCCTGACCACCCTGTCCGCTGCTTGCCTCCAACCTTATCTGTGGCCCCCAAACAGTATCTGCCATCTGTCTGCGACCCTCACGAGTCTTGCCTGCTCCCTGCTGTTCCGGCCACCAAGGTCCTACCCGCTCCTGGAGTCTCCCTCGTGACAGTACATAAATACAAGTTGGAAAAACACCCTGATTTGTATTATTCGGTTTAACTTCATTTATTTTGATACCTGTATCACAAACAGTAAAAGGTGTGCTAAAATGCAGCACATCCTGAAGCCAAACATTTCACTATCTGTTCTAGAAGTTCAAACCAACACCCTACACTTTTTGTGTCAATGTTTCCCATGTGAAGTATTGGCAGCCTATTGACAGTGAGGAAACACTGTTACTCTGTGTAAGGATTCTGCTTGATCTGTGCCGGGTTTTGCTGCCAGTTCGTGTTTTCCGGGCTGCCTGCCCTTTCTGTTCAATTTGGTAATTTGGCACCATTGCCACCAGCCCTGACCCCTGCTTCCATACCGACTACGGATACTCTTACAGGACTCTGTCCCTGTGCTGTGCTTGGTTTATTTGCATCCCTACCTAAGCCCTGTGGGTCCACTTCCTGATTTGAGATGAGCAACGTCACATTTTGCTACTCCCTACTCCCAGGGAACCACGGATTCCGATGCCTCTACATTATGGAGGGGACCCTACGACGTGTAGAGGATTTTTGAATCAGTGTTCGATCCAGTTCGAACTCCAGCCCTCCATGTGCACCCATCGATCCAGGGTAGCATACGTAATTTCCCTACTGACAGACAAGGCTTTGGCCTGGGCCTCCCCTCTCTGTAAAAAAGGAATCCCTACTGATTAATGACGCCGCTGCCTTTCTCCAAACATTCAAAAAAGGTTTTGATGCTCCCGGTCGCGTCTCTTCTGCTTCGCTCCTGCAAATCTGGCAAGGAACCCATACTGTGGGCCAGTATGCCATTGAATTCCGTACCCTTGCTGCGGAGACGGGCTGGAACAATGAAACTCTGCCGGCAGCATTTTTGCAAGGGCTTTCTGAGTATTTAAAGGACCTGCTGGGACACCCCTATAAATCAGGAGTAATTGATTGCTCTCTGTATCAGAATAGATCTCCAGATGTGAGAATGGCAGACCGTGTGAGCCCGTCCTTCAAAAACTCCAATAATTCGGCCTCTTCCCCACTTCAATACTCCTCTTCCTGCACTCTTCTAGATGAGGAACTGATGCAATTAAGTAATACCAAATTACCTGAACAGGAGAGAACTAGGAGACGTGAAAGGGATCTGTGCCTGTATTGTGAGCTCAAAGGTCATCTTGCCCGAAATTGTCCTAAATCAGAGAAACCCCAGTGCCCAGTGAAGATAGAGGAATATTCTCTGGGCATTTCTTCTATTCCTTCTCCATCTCAACCTGTATGGCTCTCCTGACGGTTACACTCTCCTGGGGACCAGCCACCATCTTCACTCAGGCTTTTGTGGACTCGGGAGCCACATGGAATTTCATTGATCACGCATTAGCAGAACTCCACTCCATTCCCCTCCGTACTAGGGAGACCCCGGTAGTGGTAGTGGCCATTGATGGAAGACCTCTGATAACTGGGACCATCACCCTCGACACTAATCCTTTGTTGGTGTCGCTGGGGGCACTCCACAAGGAGACACTTTCATTCTATGTCATTTGCTCTCCCTCTACTCCAGTGGTCCTAGGCCTTCCCTGGTTGTGGCATCACAACCCCAAGATCGATTGGGTGACCAGTCAAGTGACAGCCTGGGGAAAACATTGCCATGAATCTTGTCTTCCGAGGCCTTGCACTATTTCCGGGGTTCGACGACCCACAGAGACTTCTTCGTCATGCCTTCCAGGTTTTTTTACCAGGAGTTTGCCGATGCATTAGACAAAAAACAGGCAGAGGAGTTACCGCCACACAGATTTTACGTTTGTACCATCGACCTGCTCCCAGTTGCCAACCCTCCTCGATTCCGCACTTATTCCCTTTCATTACCCCCCTCTCCTCATTAACCCCCCTCTCCCCGTTACCCCCCTCTCCTCGTTACCCCCCACCTCTCCTCGTTACCCCCTTACGGAACCAGAAATCAAGGCAGAACCTTTTCCAGTTCCCACCCATCCGTAGACCCATTTATCTGTGGATTTTGTCGTTGAATTGACGCCCTTCAGGAGTATGACTACCATACTGGTCGTAGTCGATTGCCTTAAACGTCAAGCCCATTTTGTTCCTCTCAAGAAGCTACCTACAGCCTTCGAACTTTCTGAAATCTTTATTTAGGAGATATTTTGCCTTCATGGAGTCCCGACGGTTATGGTCTCGGACCGCGGATCCCAATTCGTCTGAAGATTCTGGAAGGCCTTCTGTCAAAGATTGGGCATCTCCCTTCATTTTTCTTACCATCCCCTATCCAATGGACTCATGGAAGGGGCTGGACAGTCCTTGGAGCAATTCCTGCGATGTTTTGCATCTGATAATAAAATCCAAGAACTCCAAATACTCTGGAAGAAGATCCAGTCCAATCCGGCCAAAGCTGTCTTCCAGCAAGAGATCCAGGTGTATAAATGTCAGCGTCCATCCCTCCCATTTCAAGTGGGAGATCAGGTCTGGCTGGTTACAAAAATATCTGCTGAAACTGCCTTCCTCCAAACTCGGGCCCAAATTCATTGGACCTTGCAAAATCCTGAAACAGATCAACACGGTGACCTTCAAATTGGACCTGCTGGCTAGCATAAAGATACCTTGAGTGTTCCATGTCTCCCTCCTTAAGCCTTTAGTCCAGAACACCTTTCGTTCTCCTATTCCCCCTCCTCCTAGACACCTCTTGATGGCCATGCAGAATTTTGAAGTATGCTAGATACTTGATTCCCGAAGATCCCATTGCGGGCTACAATACTTGGTCCTTTGGAAGGGTTATGGACCCGAAAAGAATTCATGGATCAAATCCAGGGATGTCCATGCCCCCAAACTGGTCCGGGCGTTTCATCTTAGATTTCATGCCAAACCAGCTTAGATCGCAGTAGTCTCTCTGTAAGGAATTGGGAAGCGCATCCCCACGGTGCACTCCCTCCTTACCTGATGTCTCGCGCAACCCCGCTGTCCTTACAGCGCACGCTCCCACATCAGCTTTGTAGATGTCATGGAGTCTGGCTCCACCCCCACTTGCGAATCACACACAAGTAACATGTGTGCACCACTCCCAAGCTGCGTGTCAACTTTCTTAATCATGCCCACCTGTCTCATGTGTCTCTCCTCCTACTTGTGGCTCCGCGGAGGCCGCACCTCTACTCCGCCCCCCTCTCTCATTGGTCATGCTCTCCCATATATGCTCAGCTGTGCCACTTGCACTTTGGCTGAGCATAGTTCCAGTAGCGATGTTGTTGATATACTATTGAACCACAAACTTCAGGAAACTGGCTTCACCAAGGAGTCTTACAGGAAACCACTTCTTGGTTCCTTGTCCTGCCTTGCCTTGTATCCTAGCTCCTTGTTTCAGATTGACCTCCTGTGTACCGACCTGGCTATTACTTTGGACTCTGCACTTCTGGCTTACCGACCTGGCTTACCTCTGACCTTACTCATCCCTCCAATTCTGACCACGGCTTATGGACCTCTACGCTTCTACTGGCTCCAACCCCTGACCACGGCTAAATGGACACTGACCTTTCTACCGGCTCCTACCTCAGACCTCGGCAAGTACCTAATCATTCTACTCTCTCCAATTCTGACCCGGCTGCCTGACCATCAACACTCCAGACATGCCCCCGTGGCTGTGTGTGGCATTTATACCCATTCCCCACCTCAGTACCGGGGTCCCGCCTTGTTTGTGGTGAGCACAGCGTTACACTCTCCTAGAAAGTGGGGTACTGTAAGGATTCTGCTCGATCTGTGCCGGGTTTTGCTGCCAGTTCGTGTTTTCCAGGCTGTTTGACCTTTCTGTTAAATTTTGCCATTTTGGTTACTGGCAGCCTGCTATTTAAGGCTGCACTTCCTGGTGGGAGTCGCCGAGCAAATTTCTGTGTTTTTGCAGCTCCTGTCGGTATTTGCTGTCGCCTTTTCCTGTTGCCTGTTGGATTCCCTGTTGCTGACCCTGGACCGTGACCCTGACCTCACTGCTTTCTACCTGCCCTGACCTTTTGCCCGGACTTTGTACCCCTGCTGCCTGCCCTGACCTTTTGCCTGTATTTGGGACTCTGCACCATTGCCGCCAGCCCTGACCCCTGCTTCCATACCGACTACGGATACTCTTACAGGACTCTGTCCCTGGGCTGTGGTCGGTTAATTTGCATCCCTACCTCAGTCTGCTTCCTGGTTTGAGATGAGCACTGTCACATTCAGACCTTTAAATTACATTTAAATAACATTAAATAATACATTTACATTACACATAAAAAAAATGTACACATAGTACTGTAAGTTTGTCAGGTGCCGTTTGGGATGTCACCAAAATGTGTTCTCATGATGTATATTATACTTACAAGTGTTGGTTGTCTATATTAACAAATCTTGTTGGCGATAGGGTGCTCTAATTACACTTGTGTTGTTAATTGCGTCAGACAAAATGTCGACTCAAAATGTTGACAAAAATATTTATTTTATTTAAGTATGTGGTGCAAATATGTTTCTGTCAAAGGAATTTGGCACAATCTATTTTTTAATATGAGAACAAGCGTGTTAATGAAATAAACACATTTGACAACTAGCCCTAAATATGTAATGATAAATTAAAGGAATTTCTATCAGAGTGGTGTTCTTATATTGCATTACTGTTTTTCTTACGTCTGCCCTTGTAGCATTTGTACTTTCATGTATTAACAGACAAAAGCATGGTGGTGATTTGAGCAGTAGCATTTTGTCATTCTCTCCCACTGTGATAATTGTAGGGCATGTCATCCCTAAACTATGGGCATCAAAATACTTTTAAACATAAAGAAGACAGATGTTCAGAATCCGGACATTGGAAACTGTAGATGTAGGAATGATATCCTCTAAGGCAGTGTGTCTCAACGGTGGTGCTGTGACCCTCTGCCGTGACCCTCTGCCATGGCCCCTGCGTGTAACACTCTGCTGACTGGTTAGGAGACACGTTCTATACTGTCTGGAAACTGAGAGGCTGCGATTCACCTCTACTTGCTGTCCTCCCTCTGTCCAGTACAAAAGAGAGAGAAAAGGCTGATCGCAGCCTCCTTTCCTCCAGACAGCTCGGGATGCACATGTTGAGCAGCTGACATGTTACTGGCATTTGGGAATGTGGAAGGGAGATGGAGGTGAGGACTTTGTGTGGGGAATGTGGTGTGTATGAGAGAAGAGGCTGAGTATAGTGTGTGTAATAAAAGGGGGAAAGTGTGGTGTGTGTTGATTTAGGGAGTGAGTGGTCTGTATGTGTGGGGCAAGGGTAGTGGCAGATTTCCCATTAGGCCTGGGTGGCAATATTTCCCTTCTCCCCCCCCCCCCATACAATACATAGAAATTCCACACTCTTCCCCACTGATTTCCAGGGGATAGCGTAGGGCCTCTGTAAAGTGCTTACCTTTGTGCCATGCTCCTCCTTTGTGCCGCCGTCCTCCTTCAGCGTCAAATGATGCTGCAATGTCACATGATGTCTCGAAGCCATAGAAACATGACATTGCATCATATTGCCATGGGAATGAGACGCCATGTGATGCTGCAGCATCATTTGACGCTGAAGGAGGAGGGCGGCACAAAGGAGGAGCGTTGCACCTCAAAAGTGCATAAGGGCAGCAGTTTTCTAAATCTGCCACTGGTCAAGGGAGAAGGTGAATGGGTTTAGAGTAGATTAGAGAAGCGGAATGAATATGCAGGGCTTGACAAATGCACGCGCCCACTCGCCCCTCTGTCGAGTGCCCCCGCTGTGCAACTGCTAGCTGCTCATTTCAGCATGCCGGGTCACGATCAAGCAGGTTACCTGGCAATGCGGGTCACGAAAAGAATAACCCAGTCACAGACGAGTCATCCAAAGCACTACAGTGTCTACCACGCTACGCCATGCAATCAAGCAATGGGACGCAGGGAACTGACTCCAACACAGATGAATACAGGCTTTTCCTCCCACACTAAGGATTGCCTAGCAATGATGCCAGGACTGGAGGCATGCAAGAGAGAGCCTTGGAGTGTGTGGGTGGATGTGGGTCTGGAATGACTGTGCCGGTCATCTCGCAGGCTGCCGGACCTGAGCGCCACCTGGTATGTGATGACCTGATTAACCGGAAAAGGGCCAGGCATGAGTGTCTGATGCCTTGCAGAAGTAGCGGCGCTTTGTGGTCCAGTTCCTGTGGCTGGAGGAAGTGCCGCTCTTGTCCGGGTGTGTGCCTGGCACTGCTGCTCCACCCCGGCCTCCTTGTGCCCCGTGGCAGGTAAGAGCACTGGGGAGGGAGAGAGGGGTGGGGTGGTGGAGGAGATGTAGCATACAAACGGGACCACCTGCTATCATATGCTACAGTACCTCAAAATACACTTAGGCATTAAATAAGAAGAGCAATGTAGCTCATTATAAAAAAAAAGTAGATTTTCAATATGTAGCCCAGCGATGTTTCAACAGGAATTCCGTGGCCACCAGAGGGGAGAGCTGGGATAACTCTCCCAGCTGTTCCAGGCCCAGCGGCACCTCCATGCAGCAGTGACCCGGCTTCAGCAGCAGTGACCCGGCAGCTCAAAGCTCTTCCCTCTCCCTGCTTCTGCTGTCAGCTTCTGGCTGACAGGAGAGAGAGGATGAAAAATCAGAGCCGGCTCTCTTAAAGACACAGTGTGTATGTGTGTGTGTGTCACTGTGTGTGTGGAGGGGGGGGAGAGAGTGTTTGTGTGGGGGGGGGAGGGAGAGAGTGTGTGTCTGAGAGAGAGAGCGTGGGGGGAGATAGTATGTGTCTGGGGGAGGGGAAGAGTGTGTGTCTGTGTGGCAGAGAGAGAGCGTGTTTGTGTGTCTGTATGGGGGAGTGTGAGAGGAAGAGAGTGTGAGTGAGAGGGGGAGTGTGTGTGTCTGTCTGTGTGTCTGCGTGGGGAAGGGTGAGAGGGGAAGTGTGTGTGTGACTGAGAGGGTCAGTGTGTGTGTGTGTGTGTGTGCGCTGGTAAGGGGAAAGAGGATGGAGGGGAGAGAAGGTGGAGGAGAGAGGATGAAGAGAGAGAGATGATGGAGGGGAGAGGGAGGAGAGAGGATGGGTGGAGGAGAAAGAGGAGAGGGAGGAGAGGGGGAGGAGGGGGGGAGGGAGGAGAAGGAGGAGAGGGAGGATGGTGAGGATGGTGAGGGGAGAGAGAGGATGGCGAGGGGAGAGAGGATGGCGGGGGGGATAGAGAGGATGGCGGGGGGATAGAGAGGATGGCGGGGGGGAGAGAGAGGATGGCGGGGGGGAGAGAGAGGATGGCGGGGGGGAGAGAGAGGATGGCGGGGGTGAGAGAGAGGATAGCGGGGGTGAGAGAGAGGATGGCGGGGGGGATAGAGAGGATGGCGGGGGGGATAGAGAGGATGGCGGGGGGAGAGAGAGGATGGCAGGGGGGAGAGAGAGGATGGCGGGGGGAGAGAGAGGATGACGGGGGTGAGAGAGAGGATAGCGGGGGTGAGAGAGGATGGCGGGGGTGAGAGAGAGGATGGCGGGGAGAGAGAGAGGATGGCGGGGAGAGAGAGAGGATGGCGGGGAGGAGAGAGAGGATGGCGAGAGGGAGAGAGGATGGCGGGGAGAGAGAGAGGATGGCGGGGGGGAAAGAGAGGATGGTGGGGGGGGGGAAGAGAGGATGGCGGGGGGAGAGAGAGGAGAGAGAGGATGGGGAGGGCAGGGAGGAGATGCAGAATTGTAGACTTGTGTCACTACAGATGTGGCAGAATTTTGGGGGGAAAATAAAATGGGAAAAGAATGGTGCAGAGACGCAGAATTTTTCTTAATAGGATTTTGTTTTAAATTGGGTGTGAGGCCAGGTGGCGAGTAGCTTTTTTGGTTGGGCGAGAAGCTTTATGGGTAATTTGTCAAGTCCTGTGAATGTGGAGTGCGTGATAGAGAAAGGGGAACAGTGTGCTATGTGAGAAGGGGGTGGGTTGAATGTGGAGTGTGTTAAGAAAAAGAGTGAGTGCTCTATGAAGAGGGGTAAATGTGGAGTGTGTTCAGAGAAAAAAAGGTGTGTATGAAGTGTCAGAAAAGGGGTAAATGTGGGGTATGTAAAAAGGTGGTGAGTGTTGGAGGTTTGCACATACGAGAAGGATGGTGAGTGTGGTGCATGTGTGCGAGAACGGGCGAATAAGGTCTGATGAGCAATGGGTGCCCCAAGATTTAAAAAACATTCCAGGGGTGGCCGTGCTCAAAAAAGAAGGTTGAGAAACACTGCTGTAAGAATTTATCTGTAACATACATATAAGTAAGAATATGTGCATTGTGCTCATGCATAATGGTACACTATAGAATTGTGTAACATGACCAGTATGCCTTTAAGCGTATTTACCTGTGATACTAAACAATACACTAATAAAACAAACCCATTCTGTTAGAACAAAAACAAGGAATGTTCCCAGCACTCAAAATATAAAAGAGTGATAAGAATAAGTCACAATTTACATTTTACTGGTATAAATGATGCAAACAATTCAACGCAACATGAGTATATACACTATATCAGACAGAAATGCAAAAATGAGCAAGGATAGCAATGAGACAAAATTGGATATACCCAAATTGTATATCTAATGCAAACCAAAGCTACACTCTCAATGTGAAATATAGAAACTAAACACTGTACAATATTAGGACAAAATTACTGGAGTGGTCTAAAGATAACACTAATGTTCCTATATCGTAAATTGCACAACATAAGTAAGGATACTATCCATAGGTAATGGACACAAGGAAGGTCCAAGACGTGGAAATTATTCAAGCGTCTGTAGCTGAGCAGCTTTAAAAAACAGGGAGAAGAAAAGGGAGAGAAACAAATATAGCAAACAAAGAGAGCAACATTTTAGGAGTGAATAGTCCCTTTTTTCAGGCCCGTTCCCACGGGCGGTGACCCATGTGGTGCTTCCCTTTATTTTATCTCAAAAGTAGAAGAAGTCCCCTACTTCCCATTCTGATGTTCTACATCTCCCCTGTGTTTTCTATTCACATACAGTACAGTCTCCTGTCTCTCTTTCATTGACTTTGCCCTGTCTGCATTATTCTTGTACTTCCCTTCTCCATGGCACTTTCCACAAGGCTCAACTTAGTACTATGCAGCTCATCTATAACCCCACCATTCTTCTTCTGCAGTGTGACAGGAAGAAATAATCATATCAATGCCACTATATCTCAGCTATTTATTTGCTTACAAATAACTGGTGTGTAATTGTGAACGGTGCAAATATTTGTCGGGACTTACAAAGATGCGATACTGGTGATCCTGCATTAACTGCCAATGACTTGAATGGATCCCACTATGATAACCCATATTGTACCCTAATTAATCACCTCCATTGTTGTGAGAAACATTGGCCACCATTTTCCTTAAGGTGTTCATGATAAATAGCACATCAACCACTTTTGTGGAAACATATTGTGTTAATCCCGATGTGAATATGAAATATTTTGGGGGGAAATGATAATAGTATAATTTATTAAATATACTTTTATTTGTAGGTCAAGTCATTCTGAGATTTAAAACAATATAAGCTTCATCTCTAGAAAAGACCTTTGTTGGCATGCTTACCCACATAAAACTATCTCAACTTGAATTCAATAAGTTTCCCTGGCAAATAGTATTGTACTGTGACTATGAGTCTATGTACTGTACAGGTATGCAATGTTTCAGCAGTAAAGTGAGGCTCTGATTTTAATATTCTCATTATGCAGGAAAAACTTTATAACATCTAAGAAGCCAAATGGATTGAAAAAATATTGTAGTAATTCTAAATGGATATAACATTTTAAAAAAAAATAAAAAAAACATAAAGCATCACGTAATATAATGGCAAAAATAATATGATACAATATATTATGGCCTAAAGCTGTACAACATTAATTGGCCTATTTATAAAAAGTACAATATTAGAAATGCAAAATCAAATGAAAATAGAACAGCGCTTGTAGCAATAAAAATTAGTTCTCACCGTATTCAATAAGTATTATCTATGAAAATAGATTACTACATTTGGCACAATATATCTATGCCCCAGTTAAAAGAGAATCAGAGAGAGAAACTCCATTATTTTTATGGCCCTCTTTCCTCCTGTCGAGACGTATTTAAATAATAAATGAATATGCAAATGCAAAAAGCAACAACATTTGCATGCAGTTTTCATAACAAAGTGGTCTGTTAGTGAGATATGACAGCGTCAGGAAAGGGGCCAAAACATTGGTTCTTTGTCTTTTCATCTGTTGCAGTTGTATGTCATGAGGCAATAAATACACATTTGAGTTATGTGCACTGGCTCCTGTATTTCTTTGTATCATCTTTCCATTTTTGGAATAACGGTTTATCCGTAGCACTTAACCATTACTAATACATTATCCTCCACTAGGATTTCTATTGAAATTTATATCTATTCAGATATCCATAAACTAATCGGTTAAAACAGTTCTGGGGTCTCCTGCCAATGTATGCTCCAAAGTAAGGGTTAAAATGGACAGGAAGCAAAAATTAACACAATATGTGCTCATTTGCATGTCATTACCCAGAATGGCTGGCTGCAGTGGAGATAATGGCAAAAGGCAGGGTTGCAGACCTGTCTGAGATGTGAATATGGTCACAAATGGTATTTTTGTTTGCTGTGTATGGTTTACAATGTTTACGCGCAATAAATCCCATCTTCCATCTTTAAGACCACCTTAAATTTGGTGTCCAAACAGATTATTTTTCAGAGGAGCAGGCTATTTATATGTGAAGACTATAATGTTAGCATGTTCTGTTCCACCAGTCTGCTCTTTAGTATCAACGACAAAGTAGTTTTTTTTTTACAGAAATGTTTAATGTGTAAGCATGCAGCAAATACATTATACTGTACATAGCTGACTGAATAGCGAGATTTTATATAATTATATGGTTTATCCAGTAGTATTTGATCACTGCGTTCCACTCTCTTCAGAAGTGCATTATATAACAGATACATTGAGCTATAAAATGTTTCAATGCAAACCTATTTTGTAAATTGCTCAATTGAGTTTACTTTTACACAATTCTATTGAGATATTTCCCATGAATATAACATGTATTTGAACTCCTCCAAATATATCTAAAATAAAGTGCTTTTATTAAGTAACAGTTATGCAGATATGAAAATAAGAACGCAAGAAGAGAGGTCCTGTTTGATAGATATCTGCTGGGTAGAAGAAAACAGGAAATGCCCCAAATGACACGTACTCAAACACCTCTATTATTACCAATAGGACTGGTTAAAGGCAGAGACAAACAGAGTGACTCTAAGTACTAACGAAAGATGTGCAAGTTTGAAAATTGATTAGGACAAGGTGAAAATATACTGAAGACCAAGCTAAATAGTCCCCCAGAGATCAGCAGATATGAGGATCTATAAAAAGTTAAAACGAATTTAATTCAAACGTGTTAAAAAGAATGAGGGGACATAATTGCTGCACAAAATGGCAAAAAAATTGACATAACAAGACTGTGGTTTGGTCAACCGCACTAGGGTTGCACTAGGGTCAGCACATGAGAGTGATGTGAAAGGTTTGTGTGTCTGTTGTGTTTTTTGGGTGTAAAGGGGGGCAGCAGTGTTCTATTGGTGTGTTTTGTGGGTGTAGAGGGGGCAGCAGACTCTGTTTTGCTGTGTGTGTCTGCTGTGTGTGTGTTTTGTGGGTGGAGGAGGGGTGCAGAGTGTTTTCTTGGTGTGTGTGTCTGCAGTGTGTGGGTTTACAGGGGGCTGCAGTGGGTGTAGGGAGAGGGCGGCAGTTGTGTGTTTTGTGGATATAGAGGGGGCAGTAGTCTGTTTTGTTGGTGTGTGTCTGCAGTGTGTGTTGTGGGTGTAGAGGGGGGACTGCAGTGTGTGTGTGTGTCAGTGGTTGTAGAGGGTGGAGGAGGGCTGCAGAGTGTGTTTTGGTATGTGTCTGCAGTTTTGTGGGTTTACAGGGGGCTGCAGTGTGTTTGTGGGTGTAGAGGGGGCCTGTTGTGTGTGCTGTGTGTTGTGGGTGCAGAGGAGGGGGCTGCAGAGTGTGTAGGGCGGACTGCAGAGTGTGTTTGTGTGTGTGTATAGAGGGGGCTGCAGTGTGTGTGTGTGTGTGTGTGTGTGTGTGTGTGTGTGTGTGTGTGTGTGTGTGTGTATTTATATAGAGGGGGCTGTGTGTATGTACAATTTATTTTGAATAAACTTGCAGTAAAAGCAAAAGAATGTAGACAATCATGCTGATAAAAATCAATCTGACTACAAAAGTGTATCTTTTTTATGAAAAATGTAATTAAAATAATCCTACATTTAGCCTATAATAGTAATAATCCCCTCAGAACAGGGCATTATTGGCCAGTAGTTCTTCAGGGATTTTTACTTAATTACCGGTTGCTAAAAAAGAAAAAAAAAAAAAAAAGCTGGCGACATCTGTATATATGACACAACCTTTATTGAGTGTATTATAGAAAATTAAGAAGCAATTACATAATTGTTGGCAAAGGGACACTTTAAATCAAAATGATCCACTTCTCTTGTACAGAACCTCCAGGGTAATGATTGAAAATACTCCCTTCTCGTCAGACACATGTACTGTGGGAATAAGTCTGTGACCCAGGTGTGGGACAGCTGCTGTAATAATAATCATTATGAAATAATTCAATGTCAGAATCATCAACCACAAATGCCACTTCCTTCGTTGTATGTAGATTACTTCATTACCTCTCTGGTGCAACAAAGGAAGTCACACTTTGTTTAAACACTGCGCACAGTAAAAATATACAAATACTGTAACTCTACATCAGGGGAAAGGACATGTACAAAACCAACAGAATATAATCCCAAATGAAAATATATGCTATAAACAGAGCAAATTAAAAAATGTCTGTTGGAAAGGACTCCAGCTACACCATACTGTACCATTGAATCAAATCAAATGCCCTATTATGCTAAATATTCAGAATTAAAGTAATGCATGTGATTCAAAATTAAACTCTTTCTTCAGTCAAATGAACTATGACTCGTCTCAAAAGTAAAGTGCAGCATTTGGATTTCATGCTAAACTTAATAGCAGAAAATAAATGAATAGCACAAGGGAAATAACTGAAGCCAAAAATACACTGCCAGAGTTTTAGATCCCTGACTTCAGATACCAATCAAAACAGAGAAAAAGCTCCAGGCTTTAAAGACCCAAGAAGAATTGCTTACTATTTGCTAATTTGAACAGATTATCTTATTAAGCAAACAGTAAAGCTTTTCTTTTTGTCAGATCTTGATTATGGGGACTTTCATGTCTACAACATCCCATATTTCAGTTACCTTTGGCGGCTTTGTGTCAGTCCGTGATAAATTCCAAACTGATGTAATTGCTCTGATAGCTGTAATTGATGTGGTGTTTGGGTGTCAATCAAAGGTATTTCCTTTTATCCCTGTGTAAGGACAAATCAATGTCTGGGCGTTTGTCCGGGAACATCTCTCCACTTAAAGCAGCAATAAATTTCAAATCCTATATGTGTTTGTTGTTTAATAAATCCATTTTGTAATTGTAGTCCTGGCTGGTTTCTGGCTACCATTCTGCCCTCACTGGCATACAAGTCCTGGTAAGAGCAGGCAGTGCCGGTACTAATCATGGATTTTCCCTACACAGGCAGTCCCTTGAGTGACAGGGGAGGAGGCGGGATTAGGTCTGAGTGGTTCCCAATCCTGGGTTCAGATCCAGTATCTTCCCCCTACTGTACTTAAGGGAGGTGCAACCCCAAATTCAGTAGTCTCTACCATTGAGAGAGACAAGATATCATGCAGGACTGCTGTGCACTGGCAGGCCCTGATCCTCTTCCCTTAGGGGCGAGTGAGTGATTACCTATTCCCCTGGTCCTGCTAGAGGGCTGGGGAAGAGCAAGTACTGCTGCAGGGACCTTTGACCCGTAGTGTAGGTCCAGGGACCAACCCAAATCAGAGACCAGAACAGAGACTGTGTTAGGACTGCCGTGCTACTGTGGAGTGTACAAGAATAAATCCGGTTCCAGTTGAATATACCTCCAGCCTGGTGTGTGATCTTACTGGGGGGAGAGGCAACCGTTTCTACTTTAGGAGATCGCCTCCATAATCTGGATCTTACGGCAGATGGAGGCGCTTTGTACCATGGAGTAAATGTCGGGTATATACCCCAGAAGCCTGTCCTGTGGTCCCCACAACCATCTGCGGACAACTCAGCATTCTGTGAGCCAACAGGTAGCATGCACCATACACCTGGTAACAGGGGAATCTCCCAAGGGGTGGGGGAAAGACCGTTACATAATTGTAGATAATACTGTACTTACAGCATGTTTTTATCCCCCACTCTTTATGCCCTTTTTAATGAGCTTTAATGTATTAAGCATCCTTGGGTTGCTATAGCAACCATTGATAAAGGAACATCACTTCCTCATTTGAAATAGATGGCCATATTGTGAACCCCGGGGAAGCAGGACCCTTGCCAACCGATCACTGGAGAACAGATCGATCAGCATCTTAGGTAATTACATTTCCTTAAAGCTAAGCAACTACAGCATCTATTAAAGCAAAACGCCCCCCCCCCCAAAAAAAAACCTGTATTGCCACTTTATTGTATGTCTTCTGTATGGATGTGTACTTTTACACACTATTTCTATGATCGCCAATAGAATTCTATTTGAATAAGATTCACCAGGTAAACCCCACTAATAACCAGATCCACAGAGCTCCGTTATTAACTTAATGGGCACTAACTAATAAGTTAACGCCCTCATTGACCTATCTTCATCTATCTTCTAACTTCAAAGCTTAGGTTAATTCATGTTTTCACCAGGAAAGGAAACTGCATTACTGTAAGTATAATGGCCAGTAGTGATAATGATATGCAAAATAGGTGTCCCCCTAAAAACGCATATTCACAGAGATCTGCTATAGTTAACATAGGGATTTAACCTAACGTTAATCGAGTCATACCTAAAGGTGGCGTTACTCCCACCAAAACGTTAAAATATGAGTTTTGCGGGAAAGTGTGAGACCTTACACAGTACATTACATGGATAAATACCTGTGCACAAAAAGGAACATACCTGAGATACCTGGTAAATATGCAAATACTCTATTAGATTAGTCTCTATTTCTCTTTCTACGCCAGGGGTCCTCAACTCTAATCCTCAAGCCTGCCCCCCCCCCTGCTTCCCCCGGTCAGGTTTTCAGGATATTCCTGCTTCAGTACAGCTGGCTTAATGAGAGGCTCTGATTCAGTCACGTGTGCTGAAGCAAGGAGTAGTTGAGCCAACTGTGCTGAAGCAGAAACTGATTGAGCAACCTGTGCTTAAGCAGGAATCTCCTGAAAACCTGACCTGTTGGGGTGTGACCGCAGGGCTGAAGTTGAGCACCCCTGCTCTACACCACAGATGTGCAGAGAAATGTCTTAGTTGCTCCTACAGTAGCAACCAATAAGTTTCATCCACCTCATAAGGCCTTAAGGAAAAGGAATTACTGTGTTTGATTTGTGGTACCATGAACAGAATTGCCTGCAGGGGCACAATAAAAATAAGTGAAGGTAAAATATTAAAAACATACTATACACCATCACCATCAATAAGGTGCAACATTAAGTATGAAGAGACTAACATATGTTAGGATCTAATATTTCAATCATGTCTGCAAATAATGGATCAACAATTGTGTAGAACATGATGACAGATAATGATGGGGGGGAAAAACTATTTTTGTCTTAGTTTCCATGGAAACTAACTGCAGATGGTTTGAAGATTCCAGACATGTTTTGAAATAATTTGTTGTTTGCTAAAGCACAAATATTGGACAAACTAAAACTATTGATATTCCTTTCAGTTCCTATTATTATTTATTTAAATTGGTCATGTTAAAATAAAAATAAAGAAATGTCACCAAGTTGTTTATTCTTGCAAAATAACACAACATTACAACTTACTAATGCAGTCCTTATGCCCTTAATTAGAATTACATTTTAATTGCATCTAAAAAAAGGAAGTTATGGGGCATGCGCTTGTCGTCAATGTGGGTGCACGCAGGCTAAGGAAGCTCTGTGCACCCCGCTGAGAATTCGTGATAAACTCCCCCGATCGCCGCCTCAATTAGCTCTGGGGGAAGCCTGCCGGGCTGGAGGAGCTAGCAGAGATGTCCATTAGGAAGACGTCAAGGCCGGGGACGCCAGATCTCTCCCACTTTGGCCACGGGCAGCGAATGACAACGGAGAGGAAAAAGAACAAAGATGGTGACGCTGAGCAGGGCGCACGGGAGTGCGCACCTACAGAAAATAACAAAGGAGAGAGGCAAGGTATGGACTCAGAAGGGGATATCCCTAATAGAGAGAGCCAGCAGCTGAGGAGGCAGTGGGGGGAGCTGCTTCTGATAGTGAACTGTCTACAACTGAGGGAGACAGTAATTACTAAACAGGACCTCCAGAACATGCTCAAAGAAATGCAAGCAAGTTTTCAGTCAGCTCTGGACAGAGCTGTAAGGGAATTTAAAACAAGTCTCTGTACTAGCTAAGAGAACTACGGAGCTTGAAAATAAGATGGACATTTCCCTACAAAACCAGGTAAATACTGACAATGAGGTCCTGGTCTCAATGAATAGATAAGAGCTATGAGGGAGGGAATAGACGATATAGAGAACAGGGAGCAAAGACAAAATTTACGAATTCGGCATGTCCCTGAGTTGGTGTCCGCGAAAGCCCTCCAGCCATATCATAAAAGATTGTTTACGTCAATTGACCCTCAGCAGCAAGATGGCGATCTTACAATGGACAGAGCGCACAGAACATTGGGACCAAGATTTGATGACCCCCAAGGGAAGCAGAGATGTGGTCCTAAGGCTCCACCAATATGTGTGAGGACTCGGGGGTCACGGCAGTCGCAGCGTGACCTCCCCTCACCTCTTTCGGCTCCCGCTGCTGTGGGGCTCCGTCCTCGGTGCTCCCGCCTGACCTCCGTGGTTGGGGGCTCCCCCGTCCTCTCCGTCGGGCTGCCGCTGCTCCGCATGCGGCTGATGCTCGGGCGGCTGCCATTGCCCCTGCGCGCGTATCCTCTCCCATTACGGAGCGCGTGCAGACACAAGTTAATTTATTCACTGCTCTTGCAGTGAAGCCAAGCCCCCCGCCCACGCGCTGGTTACCAGTTAACCCTAAACCTTACCACCTGGCAGCCTATTATGGGGACCAATCCGGGACAGCTTCTCGGGCTCCTCCTGGCCTGCCTCCGCTTCCCATTGGTCAGCCACAGTATATAGTACCTGTCCTACCTCTCTCACATGGCTCGACATAGTCTCTCTTGTGGATGTCTATTCTGGCTCTCCCAGATTCTTGGTCTTTCGTAACTCAGGTTACGACTCGGCTTGGCGGACTTCTCTCTTTGGCTCTCGACCCCGGATTCCCTTGACTATGCAGCTTCTTTCGCCCCTGGACCCCTGCTTGGATCCCTACCTTCCGGACCTCTCCTATCCCTGGCCTTGGCTAACGGCAACTACTACTACTCCACTCCCGGTACCGGCAAGTATTGCTACAGCTATTCCCACCTGGCCAGGCAACCCCAAAACACCACACTCCAGACTCCTTCTGCTACGGGTGCGTGCACATATACGTCCCCACCTCAGTATAAGGGACGGGTCTGGCCTGTGGGCAGCACCGGCGTAACAATATGCAACCAAGGAGAGGATCATAAAAGGCTGCAGAAACAACAGCTCAATTGAATTTGAAAATAGCTCTATTCAGATTTTCCAGGACCTGTCCAGAATGACAATTGAGAGGAGGAGAGGATTGCGATCAGTAATGATGGTACTTCAGGAAAAGGGTACTCACTACCGATTGGCCTTTCCATTCTGCATTGTAATAGAGGTAAATGAGAATTTTAATCCTAATAGAGGTATATTAGTATTTTATCTGGTAGTGTTAGGCCTTGCGAACAGGTGTCTGCCTTGTCGTGGCTCGCAAGCTTACAACGCTTTGGCCAAAGGGTTAAACTAAATGACCCTATTTCAAGAGAATATATAAGTATTTTACTGTGCATTTCTGTCATGTTGGATGTAGCACTGGGCTTCTCTGTCGTCTGTTGCATTCTGCCTTGTAGTCAACCATGATGGCAGACAGATCTCGATCCGGTACCCCGAAGAATCATCAGCTTTCCTCTCAGCGTTGGGTTTGACCCCCAAGGATAGATCGAGCCACCAACAAAGGCCACGGGACAATGACACAGAGGACGATCGATCAGCTGAGGGTGCAGTTGCTCGGAGATGAAAGACCAAAGTCTGCCTCTGCCTTTGAGAGACTTTTGTTGAATCATTTTACTGTGGTTCTCTAGAATTTTGGAACATTTAACTTGAATCCACTGCTGTTCTTCCCATTCATCGATAGGTCTACATATAATTACTATGAGAAGCCTACAACAGTCCTATAACTGTGTTTGCTCCCCTTATGTGTCTTTTCCTCCCTTGGTTTTTTCCCCTTTATTTTTATTCCTTATAACCTTTGTAGGTACTCTTTCACAAGAGACTTGGAGTTGACCGTCTACATTTTGGAAGCTGGTCTGCTGATCGATAAAAACATTGATCATGCTGTTTGGGAGCCCGGGCTTCGGCTGGGTTGCAGGTGCGATCGGGGGATTGGGAATACAGTAAGGCGGGGTGTGGGGGTCGGAAGAAACCCTGTATGCCCGACGTCAGGCGCCCCCAGTATTTTTATAACCTAGATCATTTATCTGCAACCTCTAGGATTCCGGCCGTGTCCGAGATAGAGGATTAATTTAGAGAATGCAACCTCCCGAAATTGACAGAGAAATATCACAAAATTCTAAATGCAAAAATAACTCAAATAGAGCTAACAAGGGAAGTTGGCTCACTGAAGCCATCAAAGGCCCCGGGCTCAAATGGTTTCTCAAATTTGAATGATAAAAATTGTATAGGAATTCTAGGACCATGTTTATTAGATTTATTTAACCATTTTCTCAGTGGAAAACAGATACCCTCACAGATGACGAAAGCTACTATAGTGGTGACCCCAAAGAGGGTAAGGACCCTTTATGTTGTGGCAGCTATTAACCAATCTCACTGCTTAACACGGATTTGAAAATGTATAGTAAAATTCTGGCTCAGGTTGAATCCAATACTTCCTAGATTAATCCATTATTACCAAGTGGGTTTTGTGAGGGAACGCCAGGCATCAGATAACACAAGGGAAATTATCAATGTGATTGAACAGGCCCATAAATCCAAAGTGAAGGCAGTGTTGTTGAGCCTAAATGCAGAGAAAGCTTTTGACAGGATAAGATGGAATTTTCTAGATAAAACGCTAGAGGCATTCAGGATCTAGGTTGTTTTTTTACAGGGGTCCGTGCCCTTTACCACACACCGACAAAATAAAAAAATACCAACAGGGTCTGATCTCATCTCTCTACCAGGGGTTAACCCCCCAAAGGATACCCAGGACCATAAATATATTGACCTGTGGGCCCTGGACTTCCAGGCGAGATAACAAGAGAGGATTGGGAAGATATTTGGGACAATGTACAAAACATCTATATGTACAGTAACGAAGCAGAATATTTATAAAATGTTGCTACGTTGTTATTAAAACCCTAAGAGGTTAAAGTAAATGTTCCCGGAAGCTACTGATAGATGGTGGAGGGGTTGTGGGCAGATAGGAGATCTAGCGCATATTTGATGTTTTTTTCCAGTTATGCAGAAATATTGGAGGTCAGTTCTGAAATTAATTGAAGAGGTGATGGGAATTAAGATGTCGCTAGACCCAGTTTTAATTATTCTGGCTAAACTCATGGAGGATGTCAACCACTATACAGTTAAACTGATTATGTATATTTTAACGGCGGCTAGATGCGCTGTAGCAGCAGCGTGGAAGAAAACACTTCTGCCTTCAGTAGAGAGATAATTAGTAGGGTTAATGATGTCCAACTAATGGAGAGACTCACCTCATTTCTGAATCATACCACAAAAAAGTTTGATAGAGTATGGGAACCTTGGGATGTGGGATAGGATTGTAATAGAAACGAGGATTTGGGAGTGAGAATATGATATGTGGATTATAAAATAATGTATATGATGTAATGTGATTGTTGATGACTGTAGAAATTCTGTTACAAAATGGTTGTTGTCCCCCCTTTTTTTCCTTCTGTACCCCTCCCCTCCCCATTTATGTGAAAAATTGCAATAAAAATATAAGTTCAAAAAAGGTATGAAGTATGAAGAATGAGAAAATAGTATGCTTGCTAACAGTAACAAATAGATTCTGTTAGAGAAATAACCCTGTCAGTGGGAGTTAGGCTGTTGGATCAGTTGTCAGTTGGAGGCAGGCTGTTGGATCATTTGTCAGTGAGAGGCAGGCTGTTGGATCAGTTGTCAGTGGGAGGCAGGCTATTGGATCAGTTGTCAGTCAATGGGAGGCAGGCTACTTGATCAGTTGTCAGTGGGAGGCAGGCTGTTGGATCAGTTGTCAGTGGGAGGCAGGCTGTTGGATCAGTTGTCAGTGGGGGGCAGGCTACTTAATCAGTTGTCAGTCAGTGGGACGCAGGCTGTTGGATCAGTTGTCAGTGGGAGGCAGGCTGTTGGATCAGTTGTCAGTGGGAGTTAGGCTGTTGGATCAGTTGTCAGTGGGAGGCAGGCTGTTGGATCAGTTGTCAGTGGGAGGCAGGCTGTTGGATCAGTTGTCAGTGGGGGCAGGCTGTTGGATCAGTTGTCAGTCAATGGGAGGCAGGCTACTTGATCAGTTGTCAGTGGGGGCAGGCTGTTGGATCAGTTGTCAGTGGGAGGCAGGCTATTGGATCAGTTGTCAGTCAATGGGAGGCAGGCTACTTGATCAGTTGTCAGTGGGAGGCAGGCTGTTGGATCAGTTGTCAGTGGGAGGCAGGCTGTTGGATCAGTTGTAAGTGGGAGGCAGGCTGTTGGATCAGTTGTCAGTGGGAGGCAGGCTGTTGGATCAGTTGTCAGTGGGAGGCAGGCTGTTGGATCAGTTGTCAGTGGGAGGCAGGCTGTTGGATCAGTTGTAAGTGGGAGGCAGGCTGTTGGATCAGTTGTCAGTGGGAGGCAGGCTGTTGGATCAGTTGTCAGTAGGAGGCAGGCTGTTGGATCAGTTGTCAGTAGGAGGCAGGCTGTTGGATCAGTTGTCAGTGGGAGGCAGGCTGTTGGATCAGTTGTCAGTAGGAGGCCGGCTGTTGGATCAGTTGTCAGTAGGAGGCAGGCTGTTGGATCAGTTGTCAGTAGGAGGCAGGCTGTTGGATCAGTTGTCAGTGGGAGGCAGGCTGTTGGATCAGTTGTCAGTGGGAGGCAGGCTGTTGGATCCGTTGTCAGTTGGAGGCAGACTTGATCCGTTGTCAGTGGGAGGCCGGCTGTTGAATCCGTTGTCAGTTGGAGGCAGGCTGTTGGATCAGTTGTCAGTTGGAGGCAGACTACTTGATCCGTGGGGTTCTACTCTAGTGATACAGTATGAGTTGTTAGGGAATAGAAATCTCTTAATAAAATGTGGAGGACCACGGACCAAGCTTTTTACACCTATGAAAAACAGGATAAAAATCCAAATAGCAGTGCTTCAGCAAAGTGGATACATATAAAGGCAAACAGTATAAATTGTAGCCAGTTGGGGGAGACGTGAAATAAAGCCGTCTGTGGTATTGGACCCAGTGCACTTGATAGCAGTAAGAGTAGAATAATATATAATGTCCATATGGTTGAAGACAAATGTAGATATGTGTATCAAACAATCCTGATATTGCTTCACCGGACTATGTTAATCTTACCTGCAGCACTGTTCCTGGTCAGCAACTCCCCTTGATAAACAAGGGAAGAAACAATACTCACTTGTACAGCCACTTCTCCATTGGTGCGTGCATCACGCAGTGTTGTATAGGCAAAGTAGAGAATCCAAAGATTGCAGCGGTGCACAGCGGAAGGAGGGGACCAGTACCAAAAATGTGGGCTAAAAATGAGTATTTATTGAAACATGGTGTAGAGGGGGAAAGCAAACACACTCTGACGCGTTTCAGGCTAAAGCGCCCTTTATCAAAGAGTACAATCGCGTCTCACATCCCCGCAGTTATAAAGGGGATTCCCCGCCCACAAAACTCACTGATGTCGCGCGATTTTGGCGCAAAAATTAAGGTTCAAAGCTATTGGTAAATCCAACTCCCAATCAGAACTCTAGATTGAGAGGGTGCATCTGATGCGGATGAGGTTTCCTATTTGACTGCGAGGACGGACAAAATGTAAACAAACAGAAGCTGTTAAAACAGAACGAACAAACAATTAACACATATATTTATAAATTCGCGAATTGGTTCCAATTATGGATGATGATTGAGGGAGACATAGTATGAAATAGGATATCTGATTGGGAGTTGGATTTACCAATAGCTTTGAACCTTGATTTTCGCGCTAAAATCGCACGACATCAGTGAGTTTTGTGGGCGGGGAATCCCCTTTATAACTGCGGGGATGTGAGACGCGATTGTACTCTTTGATAAAGGGCGCTTTAGCCTGAAACGCGTCAGAGTGTGTTTGCTTTCCCCCTCTACACCATGTTTCAATAAATACTCGTTTTTAACCCACATTTTTGGTACTGGCCCCCTCCTTCCGCTGTGCACCGCTGCAATCTTTGGATTCTCTACTTTGCTTTTTACACCTATGACTGCACAATCACCCACCAATTTTTAAAGTGCTAAAGTATTATGATTAGACGTCTGACCCATTTTATGACCTTTCAACGTTGACATCACTAATAAACTTTGCCACGCCAGGTAAAATATAATGCCATTTAACAAGGAAATCAAACATAATAACTTAACTGCTTTAAACCTGCCCATTAATTAATCTTATTCTCAATGATAATGTTAGTTCTTATTTAAAAAAAAAAAAAAAAAAAAAAAAGATTTATTATACTTTTTACTATACGTAATTAGATAGAGTCAAAATGTCTCCTGCATTATTTGAAGCTTCTCAAACATATATATACCAATTATAGCACTATTTGCAATTCTTAAAAGGAAAAAGATTCCCCCCTATTTAAACATTGATTTTTTTCTTTAATATCTAAAGGGCATTCGTCACATAATATAACTGTTAATATTCATAAATTGAAATGTCTCAAATGGATTGCAAAGTTCCAAGTAGATTCTATCTCTATATGCATAAATATGATGAAAAGGAAATTATTTGCTCAAAAAGAAAAAGCTCCAGGCAAGAGCTGAATTGTAAATATTTTATTACGATAATCCCTTTACCAGATACAAATGTACAGAATGAGAGAAAGAAATGGGTCTCCAGATTGTTCTCCAGACTGATTATTCCCATTTCCATCAACTAGCCAAGCATGCTGAAGATAAATGTAAAGGTAAAATGTGGTTGTTCTAGTGTTCAGTGGCATAACCAAGACTGGTTCCTTCATACCTCACATAATACAGTACTGCATCTCTGAATATAATCAGCTCTTTATAGCTGTACAGAAAAATATGTTTGTGTCATAAAAATGAATGCTGAAGATCATATTGTGTATTGCAGTAATACTGTAATGCCGACGAGTATTCTAAAACAAATCTGCGGCAATCACCAACAAGACCCAGGTACATCCTGGGTACATGCTGGGTACATGCTGCAACATTTCAGTGACATTTCTGCAGACAGACTAATGGCCCATCGGATTAACAGCGGGGGTCCCTGGCAGTCCCATTCAAGCTGAATGGGACTGCCAGGGACCCCTGCTTTGTTAATCCGATGGGCCATTAGTCTCTACAGAAATGTCACTGAAATGTTTGCAGTAAATACTCATCGGCGCACCTGTAAGTTAAAGAGGAACGATTGAAAGGTAAACTAAATTGCCTTTGTTGTATGTGCAAAGGCTAAAATTGCAGCTGCTGTAAGTTTGGAAATGTGTCTCACATGAACCTGGAAAGAACTAAGCAGGAAATGTTCCTAACACCTTCATATAGTAACAGGTATTGTACCCAGCTCTCCCAATCAGTGCCTCAGGATCGCTATATAGGCTTCACTGTTGGCTATACCAGTCACTCTTTGACAAAGTCCCATTGGTTGGACGAAACGCGTCAGAGTTACTCTGTGGCAGAATTGTCTCTATATGCACTGAATAAACAACCTTTTTTCTAATTGCATTTGGAAACACTTTGATAGTACCCCCACGGTGAGCTGTGAACCGTCATTGCAATACCTTCTTTCCCTTTTGAATTTCTGGAGCACGCGTACCTGATTGGTTTCCCAGCATACAGCGCTTGAGGATTGAACTCGACGAGTACTCACTCTTTACGGGGTTGTTTGGCTGTGCTTGGGATGCCGGGATGCGTGAGGGTAGTGGGGGAGATTAGTCATTGTTTGCCGGCTATTCAGTTCTACACATGTCTCCCTACCACTTTTTAGCCCCATCCTGATGTTCAGTCTCCTATACAGAGTTCTACTCCCTGCCTCATGTTCTAATTATTCAGGGAACTGATCGGTAGCGCTTACTTAATTGTTACAGTGACTGTGGATATTATAGAACTTACCTGCATGTATTTGGAGCATCGGTCCTTGGAGTTTATTCTCTGTTTGCCATTGTACATTTCAGAAATTAGTAGTACAAGATATACAGTGGCAGAGTGTTTTATCTGGTCAAACAGGATTTTGGTAGACATTGTCCCTTTCTTTCAGCGCAGGGTTGGAGGATGCAGAGTTTGGTTGCAGGACAATTTTAATTACATTACTTGAGGTAGACACCTTGGGAAATAGGTAAGAGCAACAGGTAGCAGACAGACGGACTTTGCTTCTCCAGCGTTTACAAAGCGCATCTAATATACTACATCAGCCAACACATCCAGTTTTTTTAGATGCTAGTGATACTTAACTGGTTGATTAACAATTAGGTATTTTATATTATTTAAATAATGCATTCATTTAGTTAACAAAAAATAAAATTGTGAACATGTACTGTATACTGTACAGTATAGACGTAAATGCCCAGATTTTCAAATTGGTGCTTTATCTGTGTAACGAATAATGAATGATACAAGAAATGTATCGATCGAACACATATACTCGACGACAGTTGTTTGCCTTCCTACTTCAGTTCTATTACACTGATATTAATTGATCACACTACAATAATTACGGTTGTGCATATTCGCATATAAAAGATAGAGGCAATTAATGTTTCATTCACTAAGGCTGAGAAATGTGGGACCTGTAGGAGAAATCACAGCAAATACATTGATTGTGTTGTAGTGTGCACAACTGTGTTGATATGGTACTTACAGTGTATCAATTTTTAAAGAAAATTATTTTAAGAATAAGTGAACTAAGCATTAATATATGGAAGATATATTAATAGGACAAAAAATAAGGTCCTGCAGATTATGGGAGACATGGTGTTATTCATAGTCAGCGTAAGAAAGGATCCAGCATGCCTAAAATATACAAAATGAATGTATTTTAGTAAATTATTACAACATTATTGTTTCAGTCCACGGAATGTCCACATAAAGACCAAAATGCTGTTGATGTTGGACATTTAATATAATACGTTTTACCTTTTTCTAAGTCTGCTGACTCGTTTCTTTCTTATTCTGATAAATAAGTGAATTTACATTATAGCAAATGAATCAGACAGCTCTCCTAGAATACAGTCCTAAAATATGTATAAGGCAGGTGTATTGGGGTATAATACAATAATATCATACAGATTTGACTCTGAGAGTCAAAAAAAACCCCCACAGAGTTGCACTCAATGCCAGTGTAAAGATTTATTTGTGGCAGAGGGTAACCAATCAATCAACACCTCCTTTAGGTCAATCTCTTAACCCTAGTGGTATCAGTATTAAAAAACAAAATAATAAAATTTTATTACATCAGTATATATTCACACAATAACAATGAACTATTAAAAATAAAATTTCACGTAGTGGAGTAGAGTGTACAGTATATATATCTTGTTAGTTAGTTCTGTCCTTTTGTATAATACTAGTAGACAGTAATCTCCAAACGTAGTCGTAAGAGTAGCAGTAATTCGCACTTAGGTATTTTGGCAATATGGGAGCTATAGCCTACACACACAATATGTGTATATCACAATCAGTGGCTATGTACTGTACCACAATAATGTAAAGTTGACAATACAGCATTGGATGTAAATAGGCATAAATATCCTCATAAGGGAGTGGATACTTCAATGTAATATACAAAGCACATACAGTAGTCAAGTGAAATGTGGTCAGGTATCCTTTGATGTATCTTCAATATAGAATACATCTAATAATTCATTGAGGATATTGGGCAATAGGCATCTGTAGAGGAACATCCAAAAGTATCACATCGTGTTGTTTGTGGTAGTTGCCTAAATTGAACTCACTGCAGATACAAAGTAACAGATATGTATCTCTAAACACTGTGGCTATATAGTATAAACAAAGGCAGCTGATCACAGCATCCTGCCCTCGGTAAGAACAAACCACAAACGGATCATAGGCAGCTGATCACAGCGTTCTGCCCTCAGTGAGTATAAACCACAAATGGATCACTGACTACTGATAACAGTGTTCTGTCCTCCATATGCACAAACCACGCTGATCATATCCTGATTGTTAATCATGACAGTGGTTACAGCGAACCCAAATGACAGTATTGCAACCAGTATACAAGCCATGATCCTTTAACAAATGATGACTCTCTGATGACACAGCAGCAATTTCTAGGGAGAAGTAGGACGTCGCTGCTGTGATGTCATGGAGTAGAAGCGGTCGTTTTGCAGTTCACTCGCACCATTTTCTGCCGGGCCGCGGCTTGTGTAAATATATACTGATGTAATAAAATTGTATGATTTTGTTTTTTTAAACTGGTACCACTAGGGTTTAGCGATTGACCAAAAGGAGGTATTTATTTAATGATAACCCTCTGCCACTAATCAATATTTTCACTGGCATTGAGTGCAACTCTGTGGGGTTTCTTTTTGACTCTCTTAGAGTCAAATCTGTATGATAGATAAACAAGTGAATTGCCAAACTAATATATGCATTTGCATTATGCGCTCTTAAACACGCTCCTCATCTCAATCCTATCTTGCAAGAAAGGATAGATTACACCAACAGAATTCGTTAAATGAAGCAATGCAATGTCTGGAAGTACACGTTCATAACAGTTGTCATTCTCCCATCTCCCCTAAGTGTAAACAATGACAATGGCAATTAAGGATTTCAATGGTTAGTGTGACTTTGAGAACGTATAAATATATATATATATATATATATATATATATATATAATTGATTTTGTTTATATTTGGAGAGATTTTGGTAAGACGACCTCTCCTGAGTATAGTAATTGTGTTCTTGAACTTTCTCCATCTGCCTGACAGTGGATTGGTTGAGCCCCAAATCATTAGAAATGGTTTTGTAACCCTTTCCAGACTGATGAGCATCAATAACTGCTTTTCTGAGGTCCTCAGAGATTTATTTTGATCGTGGTATGACATGTTTCCACACACATGTACGGTGATGACCAAACTCACAACGTTTCTGATCTTTATATAGGATGGGGCCTCCCAAACTCACCCCTGAATACCTACCTAATTATTTAAACACCTGATTCTAATTATCCCCTTTAGTTTAGCTGATAAAACCAGGGTTTCCCTTACTTTTGCACATACCCTGACTCTTAATTACTCATTATTTGTCTAATTCATACATTATTTTCTTTCAAAAGACAAGGAATTGGTTAATATAAACCCAATTGGATATTTAAGAAAAGAGTGGTTTTGATTCAAGAAGGTTTAATATTCAAAGACTCCATTTCCACAGGCTCAGTACCACAAGATTGGCGTAAAGCAGATGTGATGCCTATATTTAAAAAGGGAGTTAGATCACAACCGGGGAATTACAGACCTGTAAGCCTGACTTCAATAGTGGGGAAACTACTTGAAGGTTTAATTTGGGATAATATTCAGGAATACTTAATGGAAAACAAAATCATTAGTAATAGTCAGCATGGATTTATGAAGATAGATCATGCCAAACTAACCTCATTTGTTTCTTTGAGGAGGTAAGTAGGAATTTAGACCAGGGTAATGCAGTTGATGTGGTCTACTTAGATTTTGCAAAAGCTTTTGATACGGTTCCACACAAGAGGTTGGTGTACAAAATAAAGCAAATTGGACTTTGTAATAATGTATGCACCTGGATTGAAAACTGGTTGAAGGATAGACAACAGAGGGTTGTCATAAATGGAACTTTTTCAGGTTGGGCTAAAGTTGTGAGTGGAGTACCTCAGGGATCGGTACTGGGACCCCTGCTTTTTAACTTGTTTATTAATGACCTTGAGGTTGGCATCGAGAGCAAAGTCTCCATCTTTGCTGATGATACTAAATTATGTAGGGTAGTAGAATCAGAGAAGGATGTAATTTCTCTCCTGAAGGACTTGGAGAGACTGGAAACGTGGGCAGGTAAATGGCAGGTAAGGTTTAATACAGATAAATGTAAGGTTATGCATTTGGGATGCAACAATAAACTGGCGACGTGCACATTAAATGGGGATAAATTGGGGGAATCCTTGATGGAGAAGGATTTAGGAGTGTTTGTAGACAGCAGGCTTGGCAATAGTGCCCAAAGTCATGCAGTAGCTGCAAATGCAAACAAGATCTTATCTTGCATTAAATGGGCAATGGATGGAAGGGAAGTAAACATCTTTATGCCCCTTTGCAAAGCATTAGTAAGCCCATACCTTGAGTATGGAGTACAATTTTGGGCACCACTCCTTAGAAAAGACATTCTGGAACTAGAGAGAGTACAGAGAAGAGCCACCAAATTAATAAAGGGGATGGAAAATCTATCTTATGAGGAGAGGCTAGCTAAATTAGATTTATTTACATTAGAAAAGAGGTGTCTAAGAGGGGATATGATAACTATATACAAATACAGTATATTCTGGGACAGTACAAGTAGCTTTCAAAATAACTATTCATCGAAAGGGCAGTACAAATGACTCAGGGGCATCCTTTTAGGTTGGAGGAAAGGAGATTTCACCAGCAACAAAGGAAATGGTTCTTTACAGTAAAGGCAATTAAAATGTGGAATTCATTACCCATGGAGACTGTGATGGCAGATACAATACATTTGTTGAAAAAAAGGTTGGACATCTTTTTAGAAAGAAAAGGTATACAGGGATATACCAAATAAGTAAACATCGGAAGAATGTTGATCCAGGGAGTAATCAGATTGCCAATTCTTGGAGTCAGGATGGAATTTATTTTTCCCCTTAATGGGTTTTTTTTGTTTGCCTTCCTCTGCATCAACAAGTAAGTATAGATACAGTATAGGATAAAGTATCTGTTGTCTAAATTTAGCATAGATTGAACTTGATAAACATACGTCTTTTTTCAACCTCAACTACTATGTAACTATGTAACTATCATGGAAAAACTATGGATCAGATTCCCGGATGTTCACCCACAGGAATGGACGCGTGTCTCTCTCTGTTCCCTGGATACGGTGGGATGAAAACCTACGCGTTTCACCGCTAAACAGCTTCCTATGGAGTATTCAATTCATCCACCAAACTAGTCTTAAATACCTCTACGTCTCTTCTAATTGGATGTGAGAATAAGATTACTTAATGGGCAGGTTTAAATTCAAAAGGTATCTTTGCAAATATTTACAAGTATACAGTATGGTAACATAGTAACTTATGAACAATCTCTATTCCAAACAGTCTAAAGAAGACAATACATCTAAGAGTATGAACATTTATAAAATAGTATCTAAATTAGATGTATATTGAAAATATTTAATGTGCAAGATATATAGTGACACTGATGAGAATAGAGAGAGCTATATTACACCTCATGATCATAACACTAAACTATAACAGCACATATAGTATATAAAACCTTTTAAGCAAAAATCTTGAAAATGAAAGATATGTAGACTATAAGTGTCTCCACAATCTTCAAATGGGAGAAGGTATATCATAAAATATATACAGACAAGCTAAAATAATATGGTCACAGGATGTGGAATAAAATTACTGGCTGGTTTACTGTAATAGAATAACAGTATAGTTATACTTCATACAGAGTCACAGTGATAATGTAGTATTAGACCATTCAAATTGGCAATGAATACATGTGAACCAACAGACTAAAACATTGTAAAAACTGTCTAATGGATCTTATACAAGTGTGGCAAAAAACTAAAAATTAATAAAAAATAGACATAAAAAATAACAAATGTAAATGGGAAAGAAAGAAAAAGGGACATTTTCCTGAAGTGTTCATCTGTCACCAGACTACCAACATTAAGATTTGCCACAGTATTTTGGATTTACCTTTGAAATTGGGGTATACGGTATGTGAGTACCACTCCAAACCACCAGATTCTCAGAAGTCCAATATTTTGAGAAAATATTGCACTATATTCAGTCTATTTTCTTGTACGTTCTGGTTACTACATTGCGCTCCCATTGAGGATTATGGACGATATATTGTAACTGAAGATGTAAGAAAATGTAACTGCGATATGGTGAAAAAGACTATGGAAGAAAACAAAAAACTTCAAGAAGACGAAGAAGCGACTTATGATGTGGAAGAAGCAAATAATTGCACTCAAACTAGACAATGGATCAACATTAAAAGATTGTACACTTATTGTAAAGAGAATTGAGGGTTTCTGCATGAAATTGTACAAGAAAACAGTTAACACAGGACGTAATGCAACAGGGGATGAGCAAGAGAAACAATCCCTAATGTGCCATGCGTCCTCCCAGAAGAAGTGGCAATGGTAATAAAATCCATAAAGAATAGGAAGCCCCTGGAGAAGATACAATTACAACTCAAATCTTGAAAGAATCTGGGGATGAAGTCGAGAAGATCCTTTAAAAACTCTTTACATGCTGCTTGAAGAACAGAAACACTCCAAAACAATGAAGCAATGCCATACTGTAGTTATCCTCATCCTCAAGAAAGGAGACAAAAAAAGATATAGAGAACTACAGACCAATCAGTCTATTGCCAATCACTTACAAAAATGTTATCAAGATGCTAACTAATCAGTCCAGCTTAAAGAACAAGCAGAATTTCACAGTGGATACAACCCAATGGACCACATCCAAGTCATACAAAAGGTGATTGCCTGAAGTAATGAATATGATTTTTCACTCAGTATAGGATTCATAGATTACGAATATTTGTGTCACCTATGGAAAAATGATTAATTTGGCAAATTGATGTGGCTGTCCCATGTAGCGTGCAGCACTAGTTCAGTGAGCCCAGTAATGTCTTATTTGAGAATTTACATGACGGAAATGAAGGAGTTGGGTTTTATGGTTTTAAATGTGTGCTGACACGCATACGGAGACAATTTGAGACTACTGTGACACACACACATACAGTACATTTATAACAGTCTAGTGAATTGTATTAAGCACAAAGGTTGTTATGGTGTAACAGAATATTAATTTCCCTTAAGAAAAGGGGCATGATCTAACACTTAACCCTATAAAAGACAAATAAAATGACAGCCAAGCTATGGCTGCCCAGTTGAACCACGGTGCACAAAGTATTTCCGCGGGTGGATCTCGCACCTTGTCACGGTACCAAGGACAGTAAGTCTTGCTACATCTCTATATGCATTATCCCACACACATTGAGGATTGTGACAATTTATTATGCCCTAAAACAGGGGTGCACAAACTGGGGGGTGCACTCCCCATGGGGGGCATGAGAGTTTCCAGGGGGTGGGGGGACGGTTGCAGAGGTCCTATGCTCTTCCACAAGGCATTTAAATTAAATGCCAGGGGATCGCGTGAGACCTCTGCAACTTCCCTTACCGGGATTCAGATGTGTGATGTGATACATCGCCATGGCAACGCGGTGTCAAATGATGCCGCGAGACAATGTGTCGTGATGTCACATGACCTTTGGCCATGGCAATGTGGCATCGAATGACGATGCAGGGTTACGACATGACTTCACATGACCCCGCGGCCTCAATCGAGGTAAGGGGGGCGCTTGCACCGGGGGGACACAGCAAGGGTGGCGCAACTTCAATATTTTGCGCACCCCTGCCCTAAGACACACGTAAAGCAGGCAAATGTAATTTGTGTGCACAGGTATAGGTATGCTTGTAGCATAGGTGGATTAAAAGAGGCACAGTACTGTAAACAAGCACTCTCTATATGCATATTAATTATTTATTATGTGGATAAACTTTTAGGTCCGCAATGAGGAACTTTTCTCAAGATAAACAGTGATATAAAATTGCATCTTAAAAATCCTCTCATTGTGAGAGGCAAATCTCGGTCTTATTTACCATCTTTATGTTGGATTTGCCTCCGTGTTCATTATAATGTATTGTTTTGATTAGATTGTACACAGCATGGCTTAGTAAATATGGGCCATTACATCACAAACAGTAGACAAATGTAATTGAAATTATCTCCATTCGTTCTTGTTCTAGATTTTATTCACAAATGTTTTTTTTTTTGGTTTGTTTGTCACAGGGGGTGATTGTTACATTTCAAAATAAATAGTTTAATGCATACAGATGCAGCGGCCGCTATCCGAACATTTCACGGAGCCGTTTTCGTGAACTCTGCTGTATTCCACGCGGCATTCGCTCGTTATTCTTCCGTGAACGCTGCCGTGAATGCGCGCCGGCACTAGTAAAAACACTAGTAAACACGCGTCTTAACGTGGGAAAGTTTGAAGAAATCATGCGGCACGACCTGGGTACGCCCTGGAATACAAATCGTGAAATGTTCGGATAACGGCCGCTGCATCTGTATTCTATGATGCAATGTAGGTTCCATTTGGCTCACAATGGAAGAGTGTAGCATGGTACCCATAAACACATTATATCCATGCCTCTTTAGGGCCGTTCTATACAGCATGCGGCCGTGCCGCATGCTTTACGTGTATATAGAGCTGGGAGCTGCAGGTAAGTGTATATGCGTGTATGTATGTGCATATGCATGTGTTTGCGTGTGTATATGTTGTGTGAGTGTAAGTGTAAGGGGAGTGTAAGTAAGATTTTTTTAAATTAAAAAAAAAGTTTAATAATTTTTTTTTTGTGTGTGCATTTATTTACCCCCCCCCACTCCCCACACACACACATCCATACAAACACGCATACATGCATACACGAAAACATGCATACATACACACACATACACCAATACATACATTTGAGCGCAGGCAGCGGCGCGAAAAGATGAATTTCCTCATCTTCGCCGCTGTCTGTCGGCTCCCCTCTCCCTGCCGTGCGCGCGGCCCTTATATAGAAAGGCTGACTGCTGTCAGCCAACTAAAAATCCGCACACGCGCACGGCGCAGCACGCGCCCGGCACTAAAGAACGTGCCTTAGGCGGGCCTAAGTAGCCATCTGATTCTGGGAGTTGCTTCCTGTCAAGGCTGACAAACACAGAGAGAATAGAGCTAATTGTGCTTACCTATCTCTATTTATCTCTTTAAGGATATTAACAGAGCACATTTGTAGTGCTACTGATTAATAGGCGAGTACCCCATCCTTTTGAATTTATTTTTGCCTACATTACACAAATTATTTGTATTTAACTATACCCATTAAAGTATTGTTTTTTATTTTACTATCCTCTTTGCAATTTATGAGATGTGCACCTTTCTGAGATCTCTGTATCTCTTGTAACCTCTGGTACAAACCCTCTATTATATTTCCTTCGCCCTAAACGCATCTCATTAGCTGAATGACCCTTACTTCTTATTGTGTGGCGCTCTCCCCACCTGTCATGTAATCTGCAGAGTAGGCACACTATAAATCACATTTTTGGGATCTACAGTCAAAGGTTTATGATCAACAGAATAATAAGTAAGAGTAATTCAGCTGAGAAGCAGCTAAGGATATAGGGGCATAGGCCCATATTCTATAAAGTGCTTTAGCACCAAAAGTCAATGTAGTTTCCATGCAATAGTGCTGAATCCACAGTACAGTATTACACTTTATAGTAAAAGGGCCATAGTGTAGATTCTGAAATATTGGGGGGTTGCTTGATGTGTTCAGTAGGTTTGTCATGTTCTTGCTAAAATATGTAGCTAAAAAACTTCCTTTATACTGTATTTAGCAACAGGAAATTGTATATTCTTGCTTTAAACTGCAAGGTAATGTGAAGTACTGTATTAAGGTACAGGATGTGCTGGTTTTCTGATCTTGGTTCATGTTCTGTATCTATTTGGCATACTGTACCTATGTACTGGGCACTGTTAACATATATGGTCCTTTTAATATTAATATATTAATATAGCGGATATGGGGTTTCTCACACACTATCAGAATTGTTTGTAATGATCCTGCCTGTCTCTCTGCCCATGTTCCTACCCAAACACTCCCCCCTCCCACCACGCTGTTCCTTGTCACCATTGGATTACCCTTCCAATGTCTTCAAACATCCCTTTCTCACCCTACCTTATCTACATCTGTTATTTTTTTTTCTCCTTTCCTAATCTCTGGTTTAGCCACAGGACCCTTTGTTAATCAGTATTGTAGACCTGAGCAAGAGAGAAACACTCTTGAAAGCTTGTATTATGATTAGAATTGTTAGTCCAAATAAAAAAGGTATCACCTAATACTGAAAAACTCATTTATTCTGTACTAACATGACTATTTCCGTTATATATACATATATCTATATATCTATATATATATAGATATATATATACACACACAGTTGTGTGAAAAAGAAAGTACACCCTCTTTGAATTATTAAATAAATCATGACACGGTGTAATATGTCATGTGTTTTTGTTCATCTGAGGTTGTATTTACCCAATTTTAAGACCTGCTAAGGAACAGATGATTGTTATTATGTCCTGATATGTAAAACCAAAGAATTCAAAGAGGGTGTACTTTCTTTTTCACACAACTATATATATACAGTATATATATATATATATATATATATATATATATATATATACAGAAACAATAAAGTAGCGCTCTAGGGTGCACCTCTATGTGTGTAACATTAATAATGGCTAAACAAATGGTGTACCAAATAGTATGGTGTGCCAGGAACCACACAATAACCGTGGACCTTGTGTGACCGTGATAATAATATATACACATACATATTAAAACTAATTAAAAAAACACTGTTTTAAACAATATTCAACCCAATAGATGTGAAAGAATAAGTAAAGTCCAATGTCAGATAGTAGAAGTAAATCCGGACTGGAGTAAGCTGCAGCTTCTGTAATGATGTTGCCCCATCAAGGATACCTAAATGGAAAAAACCAGAAGAAATGAAGCACAAGCTCCATAGCATAATACTCTATGGGTAAATTTTAATAATACAAAATAAAAAAAGGCTCTCTTGGACATGCACTCACAAGGGGACTGAATAAAACAGTGTTTATGAGATTAAATCTCAATAGCAGTGACGTCACCATCAGAAGTAGACAGAAGTCCTAGTCGCTGATGGAACAGTAATCCCCAATCAGGTTTGATACAGATATGGAGCAAATATTCACGTTGCAAATGTACCAATAGGCTAATTGTTTACCAGTTGCTAGGCAACATTTGCTATTTAAGGGAGTACCCGCTACCGATTGGTTATCCTCTGATGAAGCCACTGTACATGCCGAAATGCGTCAGGACATTACGCTACACGCACTGACGTCACTAGACGGAAGTCCTATCGCAAACCCACGAGGAAACCCCTGCAGCTTGCATCAATTACAACCAGGCGATCTCCGGACAAACTCACTGCAGCGTGAAGCGGGACCCCCTCCAACCCGGCAAAGGCAGCGTGCGGTGTGGAGGTTTTCCATCAGGTCCACATCCAGGCTCCCTGCGGTTGGGCCCCGGAGTATCGTGAGTCTATTAGGACATTTGCAACGTGTATATTTGCTCCATATCTGTATCATACCTGATTGGGGATTACTGTTCCATCGGTGACCAGGACTTCTGTCTACTTCTGATGGTGACGTCACTGCTATTGAGATTGAATCTCATAAACGCTGTTTTATTCAGTCCCCTTGTGAGTGCATGTCCAAGAGAGCCTTTTTTTATTTTGTATTATTAAAATTTACCCATACACTATTATGCTATGGAGCTTGTGCTTCTTTTCTTCCATATACATATATTACATTCTCCATTGATGTGCTTAAATATATACGATTATTTTTTTTTTCGTGTACTTTACATTATTGAGAATATATATATATATAAATATATACCCATACACACTATGGCTGGCTGGTTCTGCATCATATATCCAATTTATGCAACAGGCTTTTGTTGTTCATTGTGGATTAGTTTCTTGTAGTGCCAGCTGTTTAATCAGATGCTTGTTAAAGTGGAATCGTTTGAAGTTGTAATTTCTGTCTTCTACTTGTTGAAGCACAGGATTTGTATCTAATTAGGGAATTAGTTCTATGCCTACAGTATACATAACAGGAATGTTGGTACTTATAATAGGTTAGTTATTAAACTGTGATAGTGCCGATCGGGGGACAATCACATGGGAACAGCCATTGAGATTAATGAATAACTCCCATAGTATCACACAGCTTGGATGCAAGTGTGCTGATGATGGTAGTAAAACATAAATCGGACTGTGAATACTTTCCTGGCCACCTATCAAAATAGACCCAGTCCGATATAATTTGTAATGTGTACATAAGAAAGTCCTTGTGAACGAAATCTATAAGCCTTATTCTGTAAACTGCAATAGTGCCAATCCACCGCTATTGCACGGAAATCCCCATTGACTTCAATGGGGCTTTCCGATCGCAGCTAACAGAAAAGGACACCATGACACCTTCACTCTGATTCAGAAGTGAGACAATATCATGCAGTCTCACAAGCTTTATGGCATAGGTAGGTAATGAAATTAAGCTTTGTAACGATGCACCTCTTGATTGTTTTACTTGTGCATTAACCTATAGTAATACAGCCATAGAGACCCCCAAATTACTTTCTGCGGGGTCACCATTTATATTCATACAGTACAATAAATGTGACCAAGTGTAAAATTTGGTTGGAAGGTTCGTATTCCTTGAAACAAATTCAATATTGCACTATAAAAGTGACTTTAATAGGCTGTCTACTTGAAAAGATAATTCCGGAACCTTCTGGGGCTCTATGTTTAATCTCGAGCATCGCCAGTGCTACAAAATGCTTCAATACATGCTGAGCAGTGTTGCAAATATACTTGAGTATAGTGGTACTCAAGTCCAGTCCTCACACGCTACTGTACATCAGACCAGCTTTTTAGGATTTCTTTTACTAACACATGCCGAACCTATTAGCCCAGCCTTCATTTTCTATGACGACTTGCATGCGTTGCCCTGAATATCTGGCTTATTGGTACCCCTTGAGGACTGAACTTAAACTCTACTCCTTTAGTAAGCACAATTGTATAACATTCAATCTCCATCTTTTTGGGAATCCAGTCTAACTTTGCAACTAAAGTTCATGCTATTGGCAGAAATAAAGGGGCAGTTCCTTGTAGTAGGTAAATATATATAATTAAACTACTTTGTGTAATCGACTTCCATGTAAATATTAAATCACTCTTCAACTAACAAAGTTAGTTATTTACACCGTGTTAAAGTGAACATAATTTCCCTTTCTGTGGGTCTGTTGAGTGTGACCATACAGTATACGCTACATTCTGTATGTTTATCTGTTTGTCTAAGAAGGGCTTTATAATTACTGTACAATTAATAAGGGGGAAAATCCCCTCTCATTTTGTTGACAGTCTTATCAATAAAAGACATTAAACACTGTTAAAATCCTCTAAAGCTTTTGTTTAAGATGGAAATGTTAAAACTATAACAAAAACTATTTTAAAATACTTATATCAGATTAGTTTTTTTTTTTTTTTAAATATATCAAGCAGTTCATTTAACCTATTAAACAAGTCAATGTCCTTAGTTCAGTTTTGTCCTAGAAGGGACTGCCACTTCAAAAAATCAGGTACCCTGTGTCCACATTTCCAGTTTCAACTTGATACAGAAAAGGTATCCTCCATTGTTATCTTTTACACTAATAGAACATAAACCGTGGTATTATAGCACCAGATCTGGTAAAAGTAAGGAAATGTAATTTGCTTGTATTGTTGGCCACAAAAAACAATATATAAAGTACTCTTGCAGTGATAAAAAAAAAAACTGTCCTGTTATAAATATGGAAACATTATTCAGGGGGCATTTATCTATATGCAATTTTGGTGTTTTTTTAATTTATTTTATTCTGTCGGTGTGGACGTTTATTGAGATTGGTGAGAAAATATTAAAATCAATCAAGATCCTGTGATTTAGAGCTTCCTTTTGATGTTTGGAAACCAGTTGTTCAAGGCTGAGAAGGTGCCTAACAGATCCACACATAGGAACAGTCCCATTGTTCTACAGTGATATGAATATTAGACTTTTTCCTTTATAATGGCACTGGTATACTTTTCATGTATTCTCACATTTGTTATTAGGTTATGAAATTGGTTACCTATTTATTTTATTTATAATTATTCATTGCCGTATAAGCTGTGCATTCATCTACCCATATTATTGTTCATTTGTTTGCTTTTGTCTGATGCTGTATAAGTATACTAGATATGCACCTCATATAAATAGATATTAGGTACAATCTACTAGTAAAGCAAATAGAATATCCTAATAGTACCATATACTCATACAAGGATTTTGAACAAATCGATTTGCATAGAAAAGAATAGCAGGGAAAGGGCCTTTTCAATATGATCCAAAGCGGCAGATCGCACCAATATCAGCCAAAAACTCTCATTAACTTCAACAGGAGTTTTGGGATGATAATAATGTGATTGGCCGCTGCAGAAGCATATTGAATTATTGACTAATGCCCTAACTTCAAATGAAGCCGATAAGAATAACATCCCTAAAAATATTTATTTATTCTCCAAAATTATGCAAATATTCCAGTGTTATAGACGTATGATCGGGAGAGCACACATTGACAAACACCAGAATGCAGTAGGATTGTAAGTCATGTTTAAGAAGATGCGCCTTGAAGTAAAGAAATAAGAATCACAAGGAACAAGAATTCGGTCAGTGGAGGTAACAAAGGACTAAAGTGTATGTTGTGTCCATGCTAACGTTCTCTTTAATGTTCCATTAATTATAAGTATTGCTCCAATTTGATTTAAAAAAAAAAACCATTAGAACACAAAAGATATACAATATAAAGAAAACAAAGTTCGCCGCAGAGAAAAGAAACAAAAGAAAGTTTCACAAAACCGGTTTATTTTTTATAACCTGCAAATTTAAAGTCAACAGCATGGGTAAGCTACAAATTATTACTGCATCAAAATGTTCGTCTGCGGAATTAATTAAATAATGTACCCATTATAATGTCGTATAATGGGTACAAATATCTAGGGATTGCCATGAGAAGTAAAAAAACATAACATTACATTTCCCCAGGATTGATAACAGTTTGTCAGGGTCGGAGTTTACTACTGTAAGCGCTGCATATACCATTCTGAGCGTATGTGTAATTAATAACATAGTGTACATTTGATCATTACATGACCTCTGATATTTTGGTATGGTTTAATAAAAATTCAACTTTACTATGTTTGTAATTGTCAGTCTGCAAAGTTGTTTATATTTTTTAATTAACTACTAGGATTTGCAAATATGCGGTATTCTAAATCCAGAAGCAAACTGTTTTACATGACTATTATTAATAATGCACCTAGATATGGTTACAAAGCTAAACAAAATATATTAGAATAATGAGATCTGAACTAACGTCAGTCAAGCGGTTTATAATAATGGCTGAATGTAACAAGATTGCTTCTATATATTGCCATTCATGTATTTCTGCCACTGATGACTCTCTGTGCATAGGGCATTTATAGACATTTCCAAACCCTCAAATGGCTTTTACTATCAAGTACAATTGGGCTTAAAAGCTTCACTCTTCCAAGTTACATTTTTACAAATCGCCCCATTACTTGGCAGTGCAATTAAGCAGCACAACTTCACTAATGAAGGGTTTAATTATACTGTGAGGACAGGTCTTCAATAATCCGTGACTAATCGCCCACAAGTCCTCAGTGTATGCAGTAGAGTAAACTAGATTTGTGATGGATAGATTAACACTAGTAAATATGATAAAGTAAAATATAAATGTGGTAGTCACAGTATATGCTTTGAATGGCTCCAGCTCTTACACAATTCCAGATAAGGTCAGTCTACAAATTAAGCTCTTGTAACACTGGCGCTGTTTCAAGGACCCAGTTGGCAATCATCCAAGATCAATGATCATAATGTAACACTTTTCTAAAATGAAATATACACAGGGGTTTTGGTTGAAAGCCGAGGGAAAATATGTCTTTATTATTTTGACAGTCAACATAGAACATTTCTGTCACTATTTTCCAACGCTGACAAATTGTTGACTGAATCAGAGATTAGATCAAAAAATAATTTGACATACTATTTGTACAAAGATTTGTCTCATTAAACACATTGTGTGTTTATCTTACTGATGAAGGGGCCTGTTGGGCATTTCTTCTGTTCTTTGCAATGGGCTGCAGTCCCCCGGACAGGGAAGGGTTTAATGGCTGTTATACTTTCTTGCACCTGCATCATAAACTGTTGCAGGAAAATTAAATGGGGCCATATGTATCTTTTGCTACATTCTGTAGCATTGCTTAAAAAATGTTGTGCCACTGTATCAATGTGCTTTGCAAAAAATGTTCTCATTGTGAATCTCAACCACTACAGTGTACACCCGCGTTGCCCCAAAGGGGGACAGCCTGATGGGGCTCCCCAAGAGCTGCTTCCCTCTGCACAAGACCAGTGTGCTAAGGGTTAACATTTTCTTGTCAACCCCACCCACTGGAATGCTAATGAGCCAAGAGGACACAAAGAAATTTCTGTTTATAGCTGCACTGAATCTCAACCACCCCAGTGTACATCTGTGTTGCCCCAAAGGCGGACAGCCTTTGGCGCAGCCAAAGGTTGTTATCCATTTGCTGCCGTTCGCTGATGTTTGGTGATGTTAAAATTGCTTTATTTCAATCTGAAACTCACAAGCCCTTTATCCCCTGTACCCAATTTTCCAACTATATCTGCCCATGAAATGTCTGTGAATTGACTGTATAACCCTTTTCTTTTAATATAACCATGTATTTTTTATAACTCTGTGCCCAGGACATACTTTAAAACGAGAGCTAAATCTCAATGTATTGCTTCCTGTTAAAACATTTTTAGAAATAAATAAATCAGATAGCAACTTGGGTAGTGATTTGTGGAGAAAATAGTAGAGAAGTTTTTTGGAGCAACCGTAAATTAAATTGTGTGAGGTGAGATCAGTGTCAGATGTAATGTAAGAAATTGAAATAACGTTCGTACATACAGTATGGTGCAGGCTTAAATTGTCAGAAAATAAATATTTTGCTCCGTAATATCCAACAAATTGCACAAATCCGCCATAGATTTTTTTAACAGAGTCTACTGTCGCAAACTAGAAGTCAGTTCAGTATAAACATGATTTGATTTTGAATTTCCCCATGGTTCCTATGATCAAGAAACAAGTTACTTTTTTCTCCATTAGTTTCTTAATGGAAATCCCATATATGTACCCTACCATGTGTTGGAACTACTTGCATAACATTCCAAAGTAAAGTGTGATTACAGAAATACAGAAAAGGAGGGGGAGCACAGGCTGAGGGGTAATTGGGGGTAATAAAAATGAAGTGATTGAGTTCGAGTGTGCGAATCCTCGAACTAGTGGTCGTGGGGGTAATAAAGTATAAAATAACAGAGACACTTACACGGCCTTGTGCAAATGCTATCGCATCAAGGTTTCTTTTGTTCTTTATTTCTTTATTTATTTCCCCGGAGGCCCAGAGACATTTTCTAGTGCTGTGTGTCTTAAGTGTGTTACGTGTCCAGAGCATAGAGACTCTTCATGTGAAGAGGAGGAAAGATACCTCCCTAAACACTACACTCACACTTGCCCGTGTGAGTGATTGCAGTTTTTTCTACTTTTTATATACTCTTTCAATTACCAAAGTCAGGCATTATCATGAATATTTGCACTGTCCCTTAACATCTGTTCATTCATTTGTTCATTTATTCTGAGGGGGTATACCATAATCAAGAGCCGCAGGCAAATCGAAGAAGCCATAACTTGGACCAGGGGAGAAGGAACGCCACACCAGAAGAATAGAGAAATAAAGAACAAAAGAAACCTTGATGCGGTAGCATTTGCACAAGGCCGTGTAAGTGTCTCTGTTATTTTATACTTTATTACCCCCACGACCACTTGTTCGAGGATTCACACACTCAAACTCAATCACTTCATTTTTATTACCCCCAATTACCCCTCAACCTGTGCTCCCCCTCCTTTTCTGTATTTCTGTACCACTAAGGATCCTGGATAGATCCTATCGGGGTCTGAGTCACAGGAAGAGACTATGAAGTCAAGGGGACCCTTATAAACTTAATAAGGTCGTAATATTGTGTTTTATTCCCCCATACATTCCATTTTTGAGGTAGCGCCCGGGTATCTTTTTTTACTAAAGTGCGATTACACCCTAGTAACAAATCAGAATACTAAAGATCAGTTCTAGACAGTCAAGTGCTGTATGTGCACATTGCACGTCCTCACATTGTTTACTAGAGAAAAATGTCAGTGGGACCAACATAAAAATTATGTGTACAAAGCACACAACAAGAACCCTGCAATAAACCATTATGTTGTCACTTAGCAGAAGGAAAACTACCAGTCTGTATTACTAGAAGAAACTGCACAATGTGAACAGCTACTGAATAATGAATGGAAGTCTTTGTTACTCAATGAATTTGGTGTTCTGCCAAAAGATCAAATTTAATCAGTCAGAAAACGAAAGAATGTTGGAATATTATGATATCTGCTGTGCCAAGAACTGAATGCAGTACTACAATAAAATTCACATCACTAATGGCTCATGGTTGAAACAAACCATTAATAGCAAAACATCCCTATTTGTATTTTATTTTAAACTGGTAAATGCTGTCCTGTTCACGTTTATGATATAGCCTAAGAAGATATTGTTATTAGGAGCTGATTAAACCAGATTAAACAAATGCTACTTTGATAAATGTATTATTTGTATTCATTAACCTACTAAGCAGCGGTGTGCAATATCGCAACATGGTCCCATATTAACTTTTGCTCAATTCAATGACGATTAACGCTGGTTCAGGGTGCGACACCCCACATCATGGTTTGGTGAATTCCATCCAAAGCACTGAAATGGCCTGTGTGCTATTCAATTGTAAAATTCTCTAAACCACAACAGCTGCTGGAGATTGTTAATGGCTATTCAAGTGAATTGTCATCAATGACCTTTGATGTCTATAGTAGTTTAGTGAATACAGCATACTCCACCTTCCAGAAATAAGGTGCTTATAATTTGTGGTTTACAACAGCAGCATTTTTGTTTTGTATCAGGGATGAAAAGGGAAAAAAAAACATTTCATGTTTCCATCTTGGTTTTTTTTGTCAGGTAATATTTTTAATTGATATATGTGCCTCTAGCAGTCAGCTTGTACATACAATGTACTGTACATACAGTTCTGTGTAGAGTCTATGCATTTCAATTCAGAATTGCTGAAATATGCTTTATCCTAACACAATGTTCACATACATCTGTGACATTGCAGCACATATATAAGATATTTCCCATATGTTACCTAAATAACAAAATAATCATGCCATATCATGTGCAGTAAATCAAAGAATCACATTTATTCGTACACACACAATGTTAGAAACACATACTGTAGGTTAGTTCAAAGTAAAGTTATTACCGCAGAACAGAATGGTGGATGAGTAAGAGAAGATGTCGCCAAGCAGGTATCAGTGTTTAGAAGCCGTATGCTTTAAAATGTACAGGTTTGATGCTGGCAAAGCAAGAGATAAATATAAACGTTTGGAAAAACTCTCAATATGTTTAAATGTGAAGCTCAGAAATCAAATTATGATGTCATTTTTTTTATACCAAAAAAGGCTGAAACCATTTGTAACTAAATGATTTCAGCTTAAGTTATTAGATATATTTATCCATCAATACAAGCTAATATTACTTTCGTTTGCATATTTCAGTGGTAAATGTGTCTTGGGGAAAACAATGAGGAAAAACTAATGGAAAATAATGAGGAATTCATAGGGGGGTCTGGGCTAGGTTTGCTAAGCTCCATTAAATCAGATGTTACCTAACAGGGGAATGGACATTATTTTCCCTGAGTTTATGCCTTATTCAACAAGCTTATAATATGCAAAAACAACATACTTAGTTGATCTAATTAGCATAGGGTAAACATCACATTATTTCAGGATAACACTGTTGTCTTTAAACAACGTGACGTTACTTAAGTCCTGGTGTTACTCCCACCTGCACACTGAAACAGGGTTTTTGCTGTGAAGGGCAAGAAAGAGAGACAGGGGTTGGAGGCAGGGGAATTAAGGGGCGGGGGGTAGGAGAGATGAGGATCAAGAGAGGGGTGGGAAAATAGTGGGGGAATGGAGAGGGGGGAAGGGAGAGGGAGGATGGAGAGAGAGGGGGAAGGGAGAGAGGAGGGAGGAAAGGGAGAGAAGAGGAGGGAAAGTGGAGGAGGGGGGAAAGGGTGAGAGGGAGGGGTATGGTAGAGAGAAGGGGGAAAGGTAGAGAGAAGGGGGAAAGGGAGAGAGAAGGGGGAAGGGAGAGAGGAGGAGGGGGAAAGGGAGAGAGGAAAAGGGGGGAAAGGGAGAGAGGAGGATGGGGAAAGGGAGAGAGGAGGATGGGGAAAGGGAGAGAGGAGGATGGGGGAAAGGGAGAGAGGAGGAGGAAAGGGAGAGAGGAGGGGGAAAGGAGGAGGAGGGGGAAAGGGAAAGTGGAGGAGGGGGAAAGGGAGAGTGGAGGAGGGGGGGAAGGGAGAGAGGAGGAGGAGGAAAGGGAGAGTAACACCTGATGAAGCCAGAGACACTACAAGGTCAGCGAAAAGCATTGAGGCGGAGTCCCTGAGCCAGTTGGATCGATCATACGTTCGCGGAGCACCTTGGAGCCACGGAGAGAATCCGGGGGAAGTGACGTCACGGAGTCAACGGCGCGACGAAGCGGAAGAACAGAGCACACCGCGAGGTTGATCAGCCACACGCATCCCCCCTGTAGGGAGGTGGTGAGAATATCTGATGCACCGCGACCATTGATTGTATCCATTGTGCATTTTTTTAGCACTATTGTAAGTGTTCATTTTATTAATTGCCATAAAGCTGTGTTTGTCACACTGATCTGCACTATTAGTTCTGTCTCTCTCTCGAGTGCTACTACCTGCTAGAGACACTGACTGGCACATTGAGGAGTTAAACTACATCTGCATATCCTCACCACATCATACATTCCAGTGCCTGTTTCTTCTGGAATCCTGAATTCTGGCCGATATGTTCCCCCTGGATTACAAGAATATCACTGGTGTGGACCTTAACAAAGCTTCGTGAACATGGGATGAATATCATTTTAGCTGTAATGAGCTAACTTGCATGTTATTTAGAATAATGGCAATTACAAATAACTCCATGTTATTTACAGGTGTAAATCCTGGTTAACGTGATGTTATTTGCTTTAGTAAATACTGCATTATGATTAACGGCTATTAACTTTGTATAAGGTCACTTTGCATAGGCAACCAGAGATTAGTAAATCTAGCCCTAAATATCAATTTAGTGCAAAAATTAACCAGAGTGTTATTTTCATGATATGCCTCTTAGGGGCTAATTCAATGTGTGCAATCGATTGAAGAACCCCATTGAATTGACTTGAATCCTTAATGTCAATATATTAAAATTCAGTGTTTTGCTCCAATTTGTTCATGTGCAACATCTTTAGTTTCAGAAATATTAACATGAAGTGTTTGGGACGAGTCACTGTACCTGGAATACACATTATGTAAACATTTGAGCAAAACTGCAGTGTCTCTTTCTTTTTCTGAATCAGATGTTCCACAGAAAAAGGTGGTGTAAACCTCCTTAGTTAACATTCACCACCAGATATAAGAAACCACTTTAGGAAGTTCTTAAAAGATGACACGGTTTACAGCAGAAATGATGTCAGCCACCATGATGTCAGCAACAATGTGAATTATTTGACTCGCACATTATCTGGAGTGAATTGTATGCAGCCTTCAAAAAGTGAAGATTCATTTCACAGCACAGCCGCCAAACAATTCATCTGTATTTACTTTATGCAGCAATTTAAAACATGAAGATTGGAAAATAATTTTTTTTAATGACATACTGTACTGTTTTGTGCAGAAATAAAGTGAGCATATACGCAATCCGAATTGATAAAACACAATCCACAAAACAATATTCACCGAAGTAAACTCGAATATTTATTGTGGAAAGGATCGTTTTTCCATTTATCCAAAAAAGTGTCATTTATGTGGCACACCGCTTTATATAACAAACTGAAATCACACTTTGTAAAACGACCGTGACGAAATAAGATGTCATCAAATAAGGAGTTTGCTTAGACTGGAACATAAAGTGCTAACATCGTGTACATACTGTACACAAAAGGCTGATTCAGATGCTAATCCCCACAATCACAAATATATATAAACCCCAAAACCATTGATTCTGCTGTAAAATTGATGCTCATATATTTTGAACATGTGAAGCAACGGTATCGTCCCCATGTTAAGAGATCAGTTTGTTTCATTCAGATGAATAGGTGTAAAATCTTCTCCTGTATGATGACAACTGCTTCACAACATATTAAATTTACTAATGAGCCAGAGAGTATAAAGCTACTGTGCACACCTTGAGGCGCTGAGATATTTGGGAGAGGTCAGCAGTTAGGGGGACGCAACATTGCAGACATACAACATTATTAAAGAATGTCAAAGAAATCCTCTATCTCTAACACCTCCTCCCCCACCTCCCCGTTCAATGGACAGTTTCATGAACTAAGTGTAATAAGCATCGTTTAAAAGATTTCTACTTTTGATGTGTTCATAAAAAAAGCTTGATCAGTGTCTTAGAAGCTTGACACAAAGCCCCTCTTTTTCTTTTCTGCCAAATGACATAAAAATTGAGTAAATGCCATTAAAGACAGACCCAAGTTGCTTAAAAAGTATTTAAAGTATTCAAAGTACATTTAAAACTAGTTTAAAAAAAACAGAAGTGATTTTGTGTAGTGGAACGAGTCCAAAAGTCACTCATTGTTGCCAAGGTTTAAATATCAAAAAAAAGAAACAGCACCTCTTGTTATAGCCTGGTTATCAGATGAAAGAGTCATGAAAGAGTTACAGTTTTTCCTTAAAGGTTTCTCTGATTGCAGTCACAACTTAAATAAGTTATGGTGGGTAAAAAAAACAGCTGTCTGTGAGTAGGTTTACTGGCTATGCACTTTAACCCAAGCTGTGCTGAAAAATTGTGTAATGCGGCAGGCATAAGCTTATAGAGCTCCATGTCAAAATGGATTTCAAGCAAAAGGTGACAGTGTATGCCCATTTGCATGTCATTTCCCAGAATCCCTTGCTGCCGTGGAAGCATTGTATACTAGGAGATAATGGTGAAAAGCCAGGTTGCAGACCTGTCTGAGACATGTGAATATGCTCACAAGTGATATTTTCATCTGCAGTGGCTTTTGTCTCTTCTTCTGTCAAGAACATATTGGTTTATTTATTTGATCTATTGTTGTATCTTGGCTAACAAACAGGGCCCACATTTACATTATTTAGAAAACAATGTCACTTTTCTACAGGACTGTTTCAGAATGCCACAGACTTTGTTACTAGCAATCAAAGAGCAAATCAGATGTCTAATGGAAACCGTGGATGTGTGTAGTCGTAAAATAGCCAAATTTACATCTCGAATGATATCAAACCAACCTAAAATAGCGTCACTTCCCGAAAATAAGTGTGAGCAATCCTGTAAGAGAACTAACAATTTATCAGAAGCTCATTAGTGAGCTATAATATGAGGGCACTAAGGTATAGTCACATAGCTAAGATTATTGATCGCTAGTGGCCATTCACTTAAAAGATCATGGCTACCACGTTTAGTGGATAAATCTAGCAGAAGAGCTTGTAATAAAATGTTGGCAGCTCAAAGGCAACAATCTTACAACATTTTGAATCTGCATTTCTCTATACCATAACTTGGGGCTGAGATGATGCACCCATTTATACAGTATAATATGTGAATCCATAATACGAAGTGACTTTGTTATATGAATGATATACTGTATGCTAAAGATTAAGATAAGGTCTTGCCTGTCACCAAGAGTGGCCGCTTCTGATTGTAACTTGACACTGATCTAAACTGGTACTTGTCCATGGACGATATATTTTATTTTCTAACAGTTTTAGAAATTGTATTGTACATATTTTCCTAGTGCGATAGTTTAGAAATATAAATAAAAAGCAGGGAGACAGCATGAAACTCTTAGATATTTTATTATTCTAAAGTGGATACAGAAAAGTTGAAAGAATTGTTTAAGTAGAAATATCAAATAACACATAGGCAAACCTCAGCCAATAATAAAAGGAAATTGCATTAAAAAAACATGGTAGTAGGGATTTTACTTTACACTTTGAAATCAGCATATACTTCTCCACACTGTAAATACTTTATTTCTCCTTCACGGGTTGGATCAAACACTTCAACAAAACATATAAGGGCATGCACTTTACATTGCTACAAACTACTTTAAATGATCAATTATTATGAATACTAATATATATTGAAGTGCAAATGGGGATGGAAGTAACCATGGTTAAATGCATATCTCTACCCTACAGGATTATCATATCAATTTGGACTAACAGTACAGAATAACCACTGATCAAACTACGACCCATCAGTGCTTTAACAATACTATACCAACACACACTATCTGCTGTTGACAACATAATGATTTCTTAAATTTAAGCTAAAAACTTCTTAATACCATTAGTTAAATAAACCAACTTTTGATGCTCAAACTTTCATGACGTATTAAAAAAAAAAAAAAAAAAAATCTGACCATAAACAAAAAGCTGTTTGCTGATTTGCTTTTCAATAATCTCTATTAGTGCCGCGGCCATTGCATTCTCTATGCTTATGGCCCACATCTTAGTTGATGACTTTTCACAATGTATTTCATGGCTTCCATCCCTACATGAGACATTATTACTATCACATAGGAATAAAAAGCCATAAAACACCACAGTGAATTTATCTCGATCGGATGCAATATTTATTTTCTTCACATGATTTCACATCCATTTAAAAACCAACCAATAATTTCATGCTACATTACTGAACATTTTAAACTATATGTCAATGACAAGCTGCACAATGAGACAGTTACATCAGAAATTAACAGCACTGCAGCTGTGAAAGACATTTTTGGGGGGTAAAAGACAAACAAACAACACAATAAAACAACTCAATCCACTAAATGTGACAGGACACCAAAGACAGCTAACTGACAAGACAACAACACTAACATGCATCCAGAAATGCTGCGAAACTATGAGGCTAAGAAGCAGAACTGCAAGAATTAACCACCAGCATGGCTTTATTTCTGTAGAAGCAGTCGTACTAACCAAAACAGCACAGAGAACTGCAGAGCAAGCCTGGATCAAACTGTTCAAGGGAAAACAAAAACCCTTTCCACAAAGTTCTATAACAAACAGACTAATCTCTGAATGCGTATTACAGGACATGCATTCTTTGTTCATGAGAGTCAAGCTGGCATTTTGATGATAGAGTACGCTTAGTTAATAACACAAACTATGCAGTACCTGTAGTAATAGGGGAATTGAGCTAATAAATCATGCTTGGTTTTACCTTTACCACTACACAACAAAACAAACCACTGAGATCATTGCACAAATAGATGGCGAAAATGGTTCAGACGACACTATTAATGAATGACATGCATATATAACAATAATACAAGTGATCGTTATATAAATGAAACAGCTAACATGTTAAAGTTGTTTAATGCTGTTGTTAAAGCTGTACATACACAAGCTAAAGGGCTTCTTTTCCACCCCGAAATAATTACCTTCTGTCCTGTCCTTACTTACCAGCTATTTCCTTTTTTCACAGTGGTAACAATTTGCATCGCATAAAGAAGAACAGGAAATTAATAAATAAAAGGAAGTGCATTAAACAATTCATTTGCCATGCGTAACACGTGTTGGTGTGAAGCTTTATCCCCAAATCTTTTCAGGTTTAATGTCTCAGATTGACGTGTTATGGGTCGCCATTAAAACACAGCAGACCTGTCACTGTGCTTTAGCTGACATTTTTATTGCACAGTATATACTGTAGATGTAGCTACCTCTACTGTCTCTGGTGCTAATCCACGTGGCACCGGAGGATTAATGCTGCGGGGGGTGGGGGGTCCTATTTGTAAGCATGTGTGTCCCCCCACCCCCACATGCCCCTCGCAATCACAGCAAACACAGTCTTCGGCACTGCAGACGTTTGCGTTGACTGCGGCACCAGGGACAGCGAGTCTTTCTACATCTGTATTAGAGCTTCAATGCTGAATTAATGCATGCACTGTTAACATACTGTAGCTGCTAACTTGTACTTTGCTAATTGAAGAAGACGGTAGAAGTGCAGTATTGGAGTTAAAGCAAACAGTTTTATGAATAAGCTTTCGACCAGTATTGTCATTATGTGCTCTCGGTGTACTCAGCGCTTTACTACTTATTTCTTGTTTCATTGTCCTAAACATTAAGGACTTTGGTTAGAGTGCTATCAAAACATCCTAGTTGCCAACTACCATTGGTATGTCTATTAATTAAGAGAAAAGGGTGGGAAATATAGAACACCCCCCAAACCCCCACAGTGTCATCAAAAATGTGTGTGGTTTTCTGGAATGAATCTTCCTAACTCACATCATGACAAATGAGCTATCCAAGTCCTGTCACTATGATATTTTTGAACGGAAAGGCATACAATGACAACATTTACATCTCCGCACACAAATATATGTGGAAAACATTACAATACGAGACATAGTCGAATGATTCCTCCACACACAGCTCTATGATCGATATAAAAGTGCAACACGCTAGAAAGTCACTTAAGCAGTGTCAAAAGCATAACCTGATCATCATTTGTAGAAGGAGGTTATGCTACTTTCAAATAAATCCTAAGCAAAGACTAAACATATTCACCTCATGAAGCCATTTCTCAACTAGCCCCTTCGCATTCGCTGGAATTATTTGCAGTACCAGCTCGACTTTTTCATTTTCTGCCGACTCCATGTGTGTAATTTCTTTCTTCTTATTAAAAGTGAGCTTGGCAATTCCTTCAAAGGATTTCTTAAGGTGTGGTTGGACTCTCAGTGGATCTTTGGTCTCAGAAAGGATTTCTAGCAGCTCATCATTGGACAGGAAGAAAAACCTAGGGTTTAAAAAGAAAGAAATAAACCTAGGAGATGTTCGTACAAATATATTTGAGACAAACATGCGCAGCTGACAGAGAAAACGGGCTGTTTACCTTGGAAAGAATAGTCTTTTCTTCTCCAAATAATCATTCAGGCCTTTCTGAATGTCATCCAAAAGCGATTCTGCCTCCTTCAACTTATCAAGCATCTGGGGCTGTGAGATAACCCTCATGGCATTGACCTCCTTTACAGACTCCTTCATTATTAGCCTCCTGGTGGGTGAGATAGAATACAGTGAATGTAATAACCATACTTCACACAACAGGCTCGCTCTCGCTTTCAAATTGAAAATCCCCTTATTACCAAACAAGGGGTGATTTCTTTTCCTACCTTTAACTAGGACTGCCATATTCATAGAGTTTTATAAAAACGCAGCTGGTTTTTAAGCTTCAGATAAATAGAAAGTGTGAGGCAATAATTCTACTCAGAGTGAATGCATTATTCCCCAAGACACTTTCGTGAGGGGATTTTCATTTTAAACTGCATTGGACAAGAAAAGTCCTTAGTCCATCTAATTATGACTGAGCTTTGTTCAGTGCTATTAACCCACAATGCTGGATTGATCTTCTATTATTTGTTGTAAGCAGTTCAATAAATCAACATGCTTTATTTTTTCCTGGGAAAGTAAAGAACTCATTAGAAAGACTGCAATCTCTAATGATGTCCATGTAATATAAAAGCAGGGCAGAAGAGGTCTATTGTCATAACCTGGCATGTCATGTACGTATATAAAATTAAGTACAGTACATTTTGGTGAAAGTTTAGATTATAGAAAAAAAATTCAGTTCCTACTGTAGCTCAGATTTTTGTTTCTAAACTTGATTAGTATAATGGTGCATTTCCATTTCAGCACCCTTTCCCTCACACATCGAAACGTGAACAAGTGTAACTGGGAAATTTCAACCAGTTTATCAGCAAAAAACAATTGTTGTTTTGGCTCGCCAATAATTATAATCTTGAAAAAGAAGTAGCTATAGGAGGCTGAAAATATATATAAAGATACTCATTATTATAGATGCTGTGTTTATTTTAGGGAAGGGGTGGAATACAATATCCCTTACTCTCCAATGCCTTTAAAACAAAACCAGTGACTTAAAATGAGGCTAAGTACTTAATGTGGGAGAGGACGTACTTGAAAACAAAAGGTAACTGTCAATTTATAACTTCCTGGTAATATATTTTATAAATAAATAAATTATGGGGATTCTAGTCATATGGCTTTTCAGACAAGCTACCAACAGGAGGTGTCCAAAGCTCCTGAGAGAATAGGGACAACTTTAGTGTGGTCAAAATAATTTAAGACAGCACTTTGGAAATTTTCTTTATGGCAGAGCCTGAGTTTGATACAGATCTCAAAGGGAGAGAGCAACTTAACTAAGACTTCTAGAGTATGTATGAATACGTTTAAAAATAAAATAAAAAACTGGTTCAATAATATTCATAAAAGAACAGAGAACCCCTATAAGCTCATATTGAACCCCCAAAATAACCACAACATATATATATATATGCGTATAAGTGTCAAAGAGGAGTGCTACTGAGCATGGCAGTATATATTTAAAACCAGAGACAGAACATGAAACACAGACAGAGCTCAGTGCTACATCCATTGACACAAATACACGGTACAGTGCCTATATATATACATATAGATATAATTTGAATAAAATGGTCTTTTAGTTTAACTCTGTGGCCAAAGTGTCGTAAGCTCTTGAGCCCCATCTATATGTATATATATATATATATATATATATATATATATATATATATAGGCACTGTACCGTGTATTTGTGTCAATGGATGTAGCACTGAGCTCTGTCTGTGTTTCATGTTCTGTCTCTGGTTTTAAATATATATTGCCATGCTCAGTAGCACTCCTCTTTGACACTTATACGCATATATATATATATATGTTGTGGTTATTTTGGGGGTTCAATATGAGCTTATAGGGGTTCTGTATGTTTTGCTATTTTGTTCAGCTGTTCCTAGCTGATTTGGAGGGTGGCTCCTCCTTCCCAGGTTTGAAGCTCACCCCCTCCCACTTTAAAATGGTTAAAGCTCACTCCATTTCACCTTCCACACTCATGGGAACTTGCATGCAGTTTGATTGCGACAAATCTAATACAGAGTGCTTTTCCTGGCATTGTACAGGTTAATGAGAGCTTCAATCAGACTTAGAACTATGCAACTAATTTTGACAGATTTATTATAAATCATTCTTCCTGGTAATGTACAGGTTATTAAGAATTTATATTAGTGTTAGGACCCTTGAGATGTACTGCCTTGGAGGGGCTCAAGGGCTTACGACACTTTGGCCAAAGAGTTAAACTAAAAGACCATTTTATTAAAATGATATCTATCTATCTGTCTCTGATTTTAAATATATTCATAAAAGAAACACACTGTCTAACTCGGGGCTGCTCAAGTCCCCCCAAACAGGTAAGGTTTTCAGGATATCCCTGCTTCAACACAGGTGGCGTAATCAGAGGCTCAGGATATCCTGAAAACCTGACCCACTGGTGGCTTGACGTCTGGAATTGAGCACCCCTGATCTAACTGACCAGGCAAAAGGGATAACAATATACAGTACCTGCCAGGTACATACAAATATCCTGATTCCTTCCTAGGTGCACTCTCTACAAGTTGAAAAACAAATTTGTAGTCACATGCATACCATTGTTCTCCAATTTAGTGATGGTTTATTTATTACCCACTAGTATTCACAAGAATGTATGAGTTTTTTTGGACATTAATAAAATCTGTTGCATGTCTTTGCCACAGAAAATACACACACAAATTCAAACTAATGAAATCATGTATTCTTTGGTATTATTGCAGAACAGATTGTCACATTAAAATCGTCAAATCCCAAACGGCAATGTATTGCTGTATAGATACATTTGGAATGTTTATTCATACATCTAATATTTTGTGGGTGTTTTCAAAATCTAAAGAAGCAGAAATATTGCAACTTGTCACTATGATAAAGGACCTGAAACGTTTTAGCAAATATACAGTATGAGAGGAAGGGTGTAAATTAGATGCTCCTTTTCTATAACCAAGAGAACCTCACTGACTTTAATTGATCATTGCTGAAAAAGAATCACCAACCCTTTCAAACTATCTCCTTATGGAAAATGTAAGGAATGAATGCACAGACAATAGTATTGTATGGTTGTTGAATAAACTAATTATCTATGTTTTATTTTGCCTTTGACAGCAATTACAGGCTAAAAAGTAATTAAGTAATTGGTACAGTATTTGCTAACCCCGGTTTCTTTGAGTCTTTGCAAAGCTTTTCCCTTACAATATGCAGAGTAATTCAGATGTAAGTGATTTCATTACATTGTACTATCATAAATGATTGTGTTGGAAAGCAGCTAAGGTGTTGCAGGGGTGTACATAATTACAGCAATTACGATCAAGCTCCTCATGTGGTGGAATGTTGGTAGGCAAATGATTCAAGCACTTCAGTCAATCCATTATTAATACCAAAAAGCAAGCAACTTTATATTAACTGCAATAAACACTAAAATGTAAGGTTCATACTATATGGGTGTCTTATCTGTAAATTCATTCAATATCCCCTGTTTCTCATACATGATACATTAGCTGTACATCACAAATGTGTTTGTTTTGACATTCAGGGTAATTCAACCCAAAGTACAAGTAGTCGTATTCATTCTCAATATTTACATGCTAATTGCAAGTAAATAACACGGTCATTAAATATATTCATCGTTCAAAAGAGAGAAGGTACAGATATAATGTACACATTCAATGTCACCAACAAGAGTTGGACAGTATGGAGCGCTTAAGAATACACTTCAGAGCACGTCTCAGTAAATGAAACACAGATCACTTCATAGGACACACACACACCTTACAATACAACACGCTAAGCATATGCATGCCTCACTGAACGTGTGAACCTTCAAGGAATGTAAGACAAGAAACAACAAATGTAGAACAAGTGACAGCACGAGAGGATAAACTGGGTATCTCTAGTAATAATGAAAAAAACACTTGCACAAAACTACACAAACACAATAAAGACTGGAAGAAATGACACACACATTTTAGACATTACAAGCCACCCACTCACTGTTTGCTATAAATTAACCTCAGCCCCCTTGTGATGAAATCTTTGAGTTACAATATGTATGGAAAACAGAAGACTTAAGGTCTTTATTTCTGTCCTACTAATACCAATAGTCATATGTTCTGTTACAGCACATACATTGTATTTGGGTATACATTTGACGCATGTAGAGTTTCCAAACTTGAGGCACTGGGAGGGGTCACAAGAACTAAACATTTTTTGGAGGTTCCCCGGCTTGAAAGCAACCACCCCAATGAGCCACCCCTACGCTCTATTTAAATTACCACTGCACCTCCATTTTATTGTAATAGACACTGTAAAGCTTAGATCATTCATCAGCATCCATGGATGTGCATAAAATAAGGGGAGATATTGCGAAACGCAAATGAGTCCAATTGTGTTAGATTTGCATTTGAAGTTTTCATGGCTTTTGGTAAATGAAGCTAAGGATGCATACAAAATAAGTGTACTATTTATTATTGATTGAAAAGCCATCCTACTCACCTATTAGCAAGTGGAAGTCCCAAAGATAGAGTATGACTTATAAATGCAAAAGGGGGCAACTATTCTGAACTTTTACTAGTTGCTCTGAATATTGTCACTGGAAAAGTTTTGTGGTATATTAACTTTATTGTGGGAATAAAGTAAAATAATTACATGTGGTCTTATAGAAATGGCAAAAGATTAAAAGAAAAGCTTGATGGAGTTACTGTACGTAGCCTGCTCCTTTTTATCAGTGATATTTTGTGAATGTTTTTATCATTGTCATTAAAGACACAAGCTGAAATATGTACATACAGTGTGTATGTTGTTCATTATTTATATGTAGGATTAAGCACGTACAGTATGCTACAATTTACAGTATAAGCTTACTCACAAAATAAAATACAAGGGAAACACACAGTACAAAACCTTAAACACATGGCTGTTCTTTTCGTTTAGCGGTGTTTGCTTCTTCCTTTACTGCAACTTCTCTTTCATTAGTTAAAAATGACTATATCACTAGTACATGTAAAAGATTGCAATGAAGTATTGTTCCGTACTTTATATAACTTTACAGAACTTTTTTTTTTTACCTGCCAAGTACGAATATGGTTTGGCTACATAAATTTTTTTATATTGCTTCTATAATATTGCTTATTGTGCCAATAAGATGTAAAATATGAATACCATGGTCAACCCTAACCCTTCATGTGCCGTTATAAAAACAAAAACAAAAGGGAGGAGTGCTGGAAAAGCAATTAATATTTTACATCCCTGCATTGAACACTGCGGATTAATTTATTAATAATAATAATAGCTTTTTGTTGTGGAGAAATCATATTCATAAGGTGAAATGTGTCACCTGCAAATTATTTTTTGAAGTCTTTATTAAAACCAGGTTGCATTTTATGATTTTTTTGTTTGTGTTACAGGTTTGAAACAGCGGGGGCTCTCCAGAGCTGAACCCCATTAATTTCAGCTCTGGGGACCTCGTGGTTCCAGAGATACTTACCTGCATAGGGGGTGCCAGTATCACTGTGAAGTTTAAATTACTAACTAATGCCCTGAATAAGGGCTATAATAATGTTATAAATAAATGTCCAGGTCACGCAGGCCAATAGGAAGCTGCAACAGATGACGTCATGGCTTCCTATTGGTCCGCATGACATGGAACATTTAAATGCCGCTATTACTGTGTGTTAGGCACACAAGTTGCCTGGCTGCACAGCTACCGGCAAAATGAAAAGCAATGCAACCTGAACTGCTGCTTTAAATGCTAAATACGGACTACAATAACATTGCCTGATTAAAAATCCAAACTTCAAAAGGTTTTGCACAAAAAGAAAGTCTTCTAACAGAAAATTATTGACTTTGGTGTCTGATGCCTTTTACAAGGATCAGTAGAGACAGAATAATGACGAAATGAAGTAGGATTTGAAACACAAAAAGAAGGTGTAAAAGAATAAAAAATAAAACGTCATTGAAGTAATTCGGGGGGAGGGGGAATCACAAAGATAAAAATGTATCAAGCTTTTCCAGTGTCGCAGGTGCCAGCACTGAACGTGTTAAAATACTTTTATGTGCAAGTTGCCAATTATGTACACTTGACAAAAAAGATACTCGCCCTGGAATATTGAAATAAGGTTTTCAGCTGTTTTGCTTTGTGTTCATTACGCACATAAATATTTATCTATATGAATGTTACTTAATGCAGTTTAATAGGGAAATATGAAAATATTATACTAAATATTACTGAAGCACATATTATAAGTGCACTCTAACAAGGTCATGTCATTTACTATTCATATTGGAGGGCACATTCATACCCTGAGCAGATGACCTAATGTAATTGTATTTATTGACCGGGCTATTCCCCTTTTCCCCATATCAAGAACTTTGTCAGAATTGTCCGTAGTCGATTATGCATGTTAGGGCTTTACTTTTAAACACTTTCTCCAGCAGAAATGGGCACCAGCTATGGAGCAAATAGTTAATTACACAAGTGTGCTGGATTAGTGAAGCATTCAAGGGATTTGACTGAAGCTCAATGATGACTACAAAAAAATATACAGTACAGTATATAGCGTAATACAATGTACAGATTCAGTAAAACAGGGGTTTAAAAATACTATTTATGCATTATTTACGAATTGGCAATGCAAAAGACTGTAGTAAAACATCAGATGTGCAAACCGGATCAAATTGTTTAAACATTTGGGAGACTAGCATCACTGGTACAATACATGTTACAGTACATAGAGGCATCACTGGTACAGTACAAATGTTACAGTACATAGAGGCATCACTGGTACAGTACAAATGTTACAGTACATAAGAGGCATCACTGGCACAGTACAAATGTTACAGTACATAGACGCATCACTGGTACAGTACAAATGTTACAGTACATAGAGGCATCACTGGCACAGTACAAATGTTACAGTACATATAGGCATCACTGGTACAGTACATACAGTACATATTGTGTACTCTAACAACGCATATCCACAGAGGTCTGTTATAGTTAACACAGGAATTTAATGTAACGTTAGTTAGGTCTTAGCTAAAGATTGTGTTACTCACATCAAGACCCTGAAATATGTCTCTTACAGGGTCTGGATTAGTAAGACCACAGTTAGGTATGATTTAACTTTTGTATTATCATTTACTGGGTTCTTTTCCTCTCCTGTCTTCTCTTACTTTAATGAAACAACTATTCAGGGACCGGGTAGAAGTAACGCCACCTTTGGGTAAGACATGCTTATCGCAAGGCAGTGCTAATGCCACATAGCGTTAAGCGTATGCTGATGAGAAAACTGAGGACCATTGTTTTTGCATATACAGTACAGGCATACCCCGCATTAACGTACGCAATGGGACCGGAGCATGTATGTAAAGTGAAAATGTACTTAAAGTGAAGCACTACCTTTTTTTCACTTATCGATGCACTGTATTGCAATCGTCATATACGTGCATAACTGATGTAAATAACGCGTGTAACAGGCTCTATAGTCTCCCCGCTTGCGCACAGCTTCGTACAGGTAGGGAGCTGGTATTGCTGTTCAGGACGTGCTGGCAGACGCATGTGTGAGCTGCCGTTTGCCTATTGAGCGAGATGTATTTACTCGCGAGTGTACTTAAAGTGAGTGTCCCTAAACCGAGGTATGCCTGTATTTAGCTTTGTGGATGCCCGTTAAACTCAAGGAAATTAACAGACGTTAGTGACTTATGCAACGTCACGTTAGTAGCCCAGATTTATCAGAGCTTTGAGTATGTTTCTTAACATAACTATTAGCTTTATTTATTCCTTTTCAAATGCTTAGACTCTGATAACGTTAAACATTGCGAATCACATTGGTATTTTAATGTCTTTATGCACACTATACACAACATATAAATGGTTCTACTCCATAAAACATACATATAAAAGAACAGACAACCCATTTTAGAGAGTTCTTAAAAGCTGTTCATATGCCTTTCATTAAAAAATTAAATAGAATAAAAACAGATAGTAGTAGACTTACCAGTTCCGATCAACAATTTCAAATTTGTTTCCTTCGACTGGTATTTGGTTCCGTATATCCTCTGAATCAAAAATTGGTTCGAGATACAGCCAAGCTTTCTGAACTTTCAACCAGGATTCCATAATCTCCTGCAAGAGCCACTGTACCGAAAACAAATTCAATATTTTGAAACACAAGCTATTTTTGGAGTCGCTAATGTGATGCGAGGCAGATGTCACAAATAAATCCGTGCAAGATAATATGAACAAAATGTTATTTTATCACGCATTCTATGCAATCACAGATTCTACCAGGGTTAAGAAATGCCTTCTCAACTTCTGTTTTCTGTTCTACTTGGGGAAGCACAGGGAAGAATGAGCCAGCACAGCTGCTTCTTTGTGCGTCTCACTTGGATGATTCACTCTCTTACCGGGTGACTGTGTCTATTGCATTTAGGCTCACATAATAAAAACTAAAGTGAAATCAATTTAACATAAAGAATGTTATACTTTTTCCCCCCTCCTTCTTAATATTCTACAGAAACACTGACGGCACAGCCAACTTTGAAAAGTTTTATATAATGAAAGTTACTGAAGCATAAATCACATTGGGCAATGAAATCTGAGATGTGGGATGGAGATGAAATCTAAAAGCTAATTAAATTCAACAAGAGCTTCTCAAAAGGCAACATACCAGCTTAGCCTCCCATGCTAATATTTCTTTTTCGAAGGGTGCAATAAATGGAGAGCCTTTCATGGTTGTAGTTTTCACAATGTGATCTTCTAGCAAAACCTTAAGGAGGGAAGAAATAAGGGGAGAAAAAGCTTAAGTACATGGATTACAGCACTGAATGAATTCCAGAGCCAAGATGAAAAGAATAGATAAGTTAGAGCTTCTGAAGAGATGAATTTGAAGCCAACTAGCAAAACGGATTGAAGCTTATTACCTCTAGTCACTGAAAAATTCCCTCAACACTTAATTGTAATTTGAAAAGGTCAGAAAATGTTTTCCCTCACAGTATTACTTCTACGTGCCTTAGCAGTGTATGTTTGCGAGATGCCAGGTCCAATCATTTTATTGACTTCAAAGTTCAAAGATAAATGGTCAGACAGACAAGATGCCAAAGACAAAAAGGATCCCCAAATTCCCCAACTTGCTGTGTCCTTGAGATCTTTATCTAATTGTTTACATTTAAACGTATTATTAGCTGGCACTTGCTGCTATGACATCTGCTAAGCCAAAGACAATTTTCTACTAGAACATAAAAACTAAAAACTATGTAATTGCAAAGGATCTAAGAAACAGTTACATGTGTATGAGTATATATCTGCATTGATTATTACCACAAGGATTTGTAAACTGTCCACGGGAGGGTGTGTGTAAATCTTTAATAATAAGTATTCAAATGGTTTCTTTGAAGGGATGTCTTAGTATAAAAACAAACATTGAAGGACAAAAGTCAAAATGAGCTATCAGGTTGCATTTACTAAGACATTTTGCATTTGGATTCATGTAGTCACTGCATTTACACAAAATATTTTCTTGTTTGCCTGAGTGGGAATATTCAGTAAGGAATTTAAAAGAAGCACAAACTAGTGCTTGCAAATTTATATTCGTTGCACCAGAAAATAATCTATTGCAAAGTCTTAATGTACACATCCATTTGCAGTAATTCTTCGCCGATTTTTTCTCCTGGCTACAGATATGGCTTTGAATTATGACTACGTACATATCTCTCTCAGAGTGACAATGTGGATTATATATATATATATATATATATATATATATATATATATATATATACAGTATATATATATATATATATATTTATATATATATAGTTCCAAAGTTCGCCTAAGGCAGGGGAAGTTGAATTACTTTGTTATAATACAATTCTGTAATGTACTGTACTCTCAATCACTACAATCCGAGTGGATAAAGTTTGATTTCTATCCATCCAACAAGCTAAAATGCTGACTCCAAGAAATTTCAATTTAGTCATTAAAGAGCAAACTTGACAGGGGTCTGAGTTTAGAGAAACCGACACAAATGAAAGTTTCAAAGCCGTTTGGACTGTTTATAATAAGGGGAGAGAAATATCCATAAAGATTGTTGGGCTGACATGTGTATTGGATTGTCATTAACAAAATGTTATTGATGTTTTGCTGATTTATGAAATTGAAAGCAGTTCTAACTTCTTGTTATATGTGTTTCAATAGTTACTTGTAAATAATTTACCTGAATTTCATCCACAGCTGCTAATACATGGATGTTTCTGTCCTTGTAAGGTGAAAAGATAAAACCAACATCTTGCCAATCTGCCTTCATTTTATTAAGGGTTTTCTCCAGAGCATATTCTTTACTGGCTTGTGAGCTAATTTGATTGAAATCATCAAGGTATTTTTCAAGGCCAAGCTGCAAAACTTCAAGAAGAGAGGTGCCTTCATGTGGGGTAATTGTAAACCCAACCTAAGGGGGGGGGGAGCACAGAAGGGAGCCAAGGAAAAATACAGGCATTATTAAGATGTCCTTTCACAACAAAAACAAAAATGAATGAAAGACTGTATTAGAAGACGGAAAACACGATCTCAGAATTTGGACATGATGGTGGTGCTAACAGATAGTTTGTGAGAGTCCGCAAAAGAATTGTTTTCAGCAACTACAAGAAAAATATTTGAAAACATCTCTTAATTGTGAAAGATGATGGTGTATCAAATACTGCTACAGTATGTTCACTTCAGAGCACTGACGATGCTCTCAAAATGCTTCTTACTGTTAGAGATATATACTGTATGGATGTATATCTATATATCTCTAGCACACACAAACACAGCTATATATAAATAAATATATATATATATATATATATATATATATATAACTGTATGTTCATTTGCATGTCTTAGACAGGTCTGCAACCCTATCTTTCCCCATTATCGCCCAGCACACAGCGCTTCCACTGCAGCAAGTGATTCTGGGAAATGACATGCAAATGAGCACACAGTGCCACCTTTTGTCTCATGCTCATTTGCATGTCATTTCCCAGAATCCCTTGCTGCAGTGGAAGCGCTGTGTGCTGGGCAATAATGGGGAAAGATAGGGTTGCAGACCTGTCTAAGACATGCAAATGAACATACAGTAATATTTACAGTTGCTTTATGCTTTACTGTGGAGGGTTTTTGTCACTTTCTTTACCCACCATAACCTTAATAATTGTATACACACACACACACACACACACACACACACACACACACACACACACACACACACACACACACACGTGTCATTTATCATTGTGTAGCGCAATACATAAAAATATATATTTTACGGCTGGTATATTCACTATATAATTCCCTATAGTTTACTCTCATTCACCTAAATGGGATTGAACATAGAAACTCGTGCCCTAACCACCCCTACTGGCGCTTAATGAATATGCACCTATATGTACTACTTCTTTAAGAATGTCATTACTGTACTGTATGTTCATTAGGCCTGTCCAGTAGAAAAAGATCTGTGAAACTAGTTTGTGGAGCTCTTCAGTGAAATTAATGGATTGTCAGTGTATGGTCTATTATTTTACTGTGCTGTAATATCTATTATTGGACTAACAGATACTTTGCAGTTTACAAACCTTTAATGTCTTAGATTACTCCTAAACAATAAACTTTCCAATTAATTTGCTTTTATTTTTAAGTAAAATGATATGAAGAGGAAACCAGGAGTATATTCAAAGTTATTTGAGTATGTAGTACCTACATTGTGAGTAAAGGCACGGACTACTCTGAAAACAATGACCGGCTCTGAAGCAGGGGAGTCTGGTTCATATCCTAGTGTGAGCTCTTGTGACCTTGGGGAAGTCACTTTATCTTCCTGTGCCCCAGGTACGAAGCAGACTGTAGCTTAGTGGGGCAGGGTCTGTACCTGTACAATTCTATGCACAGCGATGCGTTCCGTGAGCTATATTGTAATTGTGAATTAAGTCACATTAAGAAGGAATTTAGATTGAATAAATTATGAATCTCAAAATGCTTCTTACATGTCCTAACTGTTAGAGATATATATAAATGTATATCTATATATCTCTAGCACACACAAACACAGCTATATATATATATATATATATATATATATATATATATATATATATATATATACACACACACACACACACACACATACAGTTACCAGTGTCATTTATCATTGTGTAGCGCAATACATAAAAATATATATTTTACGGCTGGTATATTCACTATATTGTGATGGCTATTATCATTCACTTACCTGTCTTTTAACCATCAGTAATTGACATCATATTTTAAAAAGAGTACTCCTATATACCGTACTGTATAACTTGTCATAGTATTTAAAATAAGTAATGCAGGCACTGCATATACGTCTACAAATTCCAACTGCATAACATCTGTAAATTTCCACTGTTATTTTATTATATATACAGTGTTAATATATAGGGGCTTATTTTTCCATTACAATGCACAATGTGAGGTTCCGTTCACAATGCAATAAGAAGAACCAGGTGATGAACCTCAATATTTGCAGCTCACAGTTAATGACTGAACAGGAAGGGGGGAATGATATTGTGGCTTTTGTTTCAGTGACCACAGAGGCCATTTTGTATTTTATCTCTTAATCTAGGAACAAAACTGCAAACAACGCAGGAACATTCAAGAACAGGTTTTATATGGGTCCAATAAAATATATTTAAAAACATGGAATATATGCAGTTTGAGCTCTATAAAATCAATCAGCATTTGCTCTATTCTGTTTCCATCTTCATTTTAAAGCATAGCACACGGTGACAGTAATGACAGCCATGTATTTATTTTTTCGCAGGACATTGCAATTTGAATTTGCGGTAAACTGAATGCACAAGACAGGAAAAAGGCTGAACTGTCATTAGTATGCGTGTATGCAGTATAACAACCATGAATGGTGAACATATCAAGTATAAACTAAATATTAATACTATAACTGTGTTAATGTATACCAAGTAATAGACTGCAGGCTTTTTCTATTGTTCTGCACCTCTCTACTGTCTGTCACATCCTGTGATGTCATTTATGCCTGTGACAGGGACCATTTGGCAACAGCAGGAGGGAGTGCTTGGCAGGAGTGTGATTTTAATATGATATTTTCCTTTGAGACCAAGTTTCTTTAACAATGATGTATCACCAGTGTTAAAGGCATCAATGCTGATGAATAATTTAGTTATATTGTATTTTACGGTCATCCAGGAAGACATGAAAGTCATGTTAGATTACATTGATGCCTCTGACAACCGGAACATCCTGTGTTATAAAGAACATGACCAAAATGGCAAATCCATTTTTTTTTTAACGTTATCTTTGAAATGCTGTTAAATAAACCAAATATAGGTGTTTATTCTTTTCTGTGTTTTAGTACAGTAATTACAATGCAAAATCTATATGGCAGATTCATCAATCGCAAGTATAGGTAAGCGCACATGATTTGGAGTTTACTCCCATTCACCTAAATGGGATTGAACATAGAAACTCGTGCCCTAACCACCCCTACTGGCGCTTGATGAATATGCACCTATATGTACTACTTCTTTAAGAATGTCATTACTGTACTGTATGTTCATTAGGCCTGTCCAGTAGAAAAAGATCTGTGAAACTAGTTTGTAGAGCTCTTCAGTGAAATTAATGGATTGTCAGTGTATGGTCTATTATTTTATTGTGCTGTAATATCTATTATTGGACTAACAGATACCTTGCAGTTTACAAACCTTTAGTCTCTCAGATTACTCCTAAACAATACACTTTCCAATTAATTTGCTTTTATTTTTAAGTAAAATGATATGAAGAGGAAACCAGGAGTATATTCAAAGTTATTTGAGTATGTAGTACCTACTTTGTGAGTAAAGGCACGGACTACTCTGAAAACAATGACCGGCTCTGAAGCAGGGAAGTCTGGTTCATATCCTAGTGTGAGCTCTTTGTGACCTTGGGGAAGTCACTTTATCTTCCTGTGCCCCAGGTACGAAGCAGACTGTAGCTTAGTGGGGCAGGGTCTGTACCTGTACAATTCTATGCACAGCGATGCGTTCCGTGAGCTATATTGTAATTGTGAATTAAGTCACATTAAGAATGAATTTAGATTGAATAAATTATACCTGGTTATTTCTAAAACACAGACTGGCTGGGAATCTATCTGGAGAGGTTTGAAAACAACTGGACTAGATGTACTTAATATTATGCTGATAAACATAATATGAATGACTTGCTCAAAGATGGTAAAGACTGTAACTGAAGTTTTGCCATAGCCGCCACATTATGAAGACTAGCTAACTTTATATGTGGGCAGTTAATGAAGACGAGTTTTCTGAAATTATATGCTCTTAGTTACTGTATAGCACAAAAGGTTTTCTGCATAGTTTAAATTGGTCACTAGTGGCGGTACATTTTACTGTAAAGAACTCCTGCCATTTTAGTTCCTATTTTGTACTGCACTATACTAAAATAAGCCACATTATTGAAAGTAATGACTAGTGGTAAACACCTGAGCAGCAAAAAAGAATGAGCAGCAAAATGAACAATCAGAATATGGGCCCAGTTGGAGTCCAAAGGGTCTACTTTATAAATAGAAGTAATGAAGTGATAACATTTAGAAAATAAAATATAAAACAGTGATACAGCAGAATCACAGTTTTATATATGGTTGGGCACCAGAGTACTTCACTGGACGATACTGAATACAACTTTCTGCAGAAGTGTTTAGGAAAAATACAGTGAAAAAAAACTAGGGCATGGAATAAAAGATGTCCTAAACAGAATAAGACCCAGCCCTAAGGTTTTATAATAACTAGGGACCATGGTCAGGTTAGGTGAAGCAAAATGAAGCAAAATGTTCTCATGTGCTATCAACTGAAATGTGTACATGGAGAAAATGACATAGCAATGTGTTACAGTTGAAATATGTAGACATCTACTATTTAGCCCTTTTATTCCATAGCATGTTCATCTTTATCTTTGTGATATGTTCATACGGTAGCATATTACTTGATGCAAGACATTGATGACCATGCAATTTCTATTCTAATTTCATTGATCCTGGCTTTTACAGACTTGTCACACTGTAAGACTTAAGTTCAACTTTACTTCTTGAGAGAAGCCAGCAACATATGGAAGCACAATGCACTTTTGGCCACTCCAGCACTGAAGAGGCTACCTAAATCAATATACTGAAGCTTTTCAGTGGGGGAGAGCAGTTACAAATGTAGCCAACTTTATTCTGCACAAATAGTGCATTACTTCACAAAGGATTTTTGGCACTAAAGGGTTACAAACACAGAACGTGAATACATCACAAAATCAAGTCTTGGGACCTGAGAGAGTCATTTTTAAAACATCAAGCACAGTTTGCAAATTTTGTGATATCAATTTACAAACATAAATAGCTCAATGGTGGGTGAGTGAGATTGACAACATGTCACAGTATTTAAAAAACAAAGAGGAAAATGAAATATACACTCACAAACACATCCAGTGGAGGAAAATATCCACACTGATACTAGAAGCAGTGCGGAAAAATCCCATCCGACATTCCATCTGTTTCCAGGGATTAAATGTAGAAATCATATATAATATAGACATTTCTGTCTGAAAGTCATAAAACCCTGACACATCTGAGCTTTCATTAAAAAGCTTTAAGATGGGACTTGAATAACAATCTGCCTTCGCTAATTAGTATTTTCAGTTTAGCATATTCACTTTCAGACATATTGCTGTTTGCACATGGTAATTTAGGTAAACAGATAGCATCCACAGCTGCATCAATTAACACAGCTAATCAAAACTGAATTCAGGTAATTAGGCCCATTTATGCAAAAAGTCTGTAATTTGGGGGGGAAAGCTGGAATCTTTAATAATATTCCTACAAGTACAGTACAACCCTATTTTCTTAAACAAGACACTGTGAGGAAAAACGGAAGCATAAATGTGTGAATAATGTGGATGAGCAAAACTGACAAATTGAAGCTGAGTATTAAATTACTTTTTATTAGCAGAAATGTGCTTGTTTGTTTCTAAATGTTTTCACTGGTAATTACAAGTAATTCACAATTATGTTTCAGAAACAGGGTTCTCAGGCCAAATTGTAGCTGGAATTCCTTACACATTCATCCAGTTGGCCAGACTAGCTCTGCATATGTTCTTATATTTTTCTCCTAATCTCTAATTTAACGAAGAGGCCAGAATATAACGAACAAAGTCCCCATACGAAAGATTACAATTATTCCTCGTGTATGCATCACTAACCTGTCCTCTGCATCTGAACACATGTATGACAAATCCTTTGTTTCCCATAGAAATATAAATGTCCAAAATGTTTGGTCCGATATGAACATGTTCAAATTCAGAGAATAGCAGAGTAGATTGATCTATGATTGGGTGTATTTTAATAGGATCCAGTTATGAATTGTATCTTAATGCCTTAACATATTTAGTATTCATAAATCTGTCACACAGAAGAGCACAGTACTGCATGATTTCAGTGCTTCTTTAAAAAAATATTAGTCAAAACAAAGGATGAATGAAGTCTGCTACGCAAAATCCAGCTTTGTATGATTTACAAATGAGAACAAAAAGTATCATATACTTATCACAGTAGTATATTGACAAAAAGTTATTTTCACCTTTTCGCTCATCAGGTTCCAGTGTCTTGGCTTAATCCCTGGTGTACACAAAGCTCTTACAAGAGGCATGTTGATCTTAAACTTTTCAAGCTTGGTCTTTATGGTGGTAGCTACTTTAATAGGTCCGTGTAAATCCGGGTGATAAAATGCTTTTGTCAACTTGTAACTATCCTTCCATAAATTCTGCACCTGATGACAAACATTTTTCAGAAGGGAGTTATTGATCTTTTTACAGTTGTGTTGGATTCATTGATCAGGTTTCCAAACTCAGGTTACTTCTTGTTATATTAAACCAACTAAATGTAAATAGATTTTATTGCAAAAGAGCATCTTAATCTTTCTTTGACTGTTGGGAAGCTCCATTTCATCTGCCTGTTCAAGGGGATGTTCCTATGCCATGTTATACTTCATTGTATAACAAAACAAAGCTAATCTTATTTTATTCTATAAGTAATTGGTAGACTGCATTTGAACATTTAAAAATATGACATAAAAAAAAAAAAAAAACGTTCATAATTAAAGCATCGTCATTGTTGGAAAGGTGGCCTTGAAAAATGAATGGGAAAGGCAGCATGACCTTAAAGTCCAACAACACATTTTTAATGGGCTTTAATTTCATTAACAGGTTTGCGTTTGGGTTGTGATCCTTCCCAGTTGAAGTATTGTATGGTAAATGTTGAAGTGTTTGCTTATTATATGGCTACTTGGCTATGGCGGTGGGCTTGGGGTACGGTTATGCTTCAGTTACCATGGGGCCGGTGCAGGTACTGGCACTTATTTGGTTTCAACCCACATGAATGTTTACTATATATTTATTTTAAATAAGACTCATACATTTATTCACAAAATTGTGTCCATCTCTATTTTTTATGGGTTTATGGGTAATTTAAAAGAGATTTATTTTGGGGCTTGGGCGCCTTATAAAGGCGCTTGAAGTCATGTTTTAAAAAAATAATGAGCAATAAACATTCATGAAAAAAGTTAAATATTTGAAAGACAAACAATGTTAATTGTAATATTTTTCAATCCCAAGCTGTGTGTACTCTACAGTATATCACAAAGGACTAACCTCCTCTTCCACTTCCTCTGCATTCACTTTTAACAGAGGACCATTCATCCATTTGTCATAGTAAGTGTTAAAGTGGACAGCAGTGGTCCATAGTTTGTCATAAGGCTCCTTTAGTTTGCAGATTTCTTGTATTTGGTTAAAAGAGCTTATCTGCTCTGTTCCTAAAAGCACTTCCTCTTGGTTGATCAAGGTCCTCTGAGAGAAACAAAAATCAGGGTTCATTAAAGGTAGAATACCCATTAGTGTATACTGTAGAAACTGTGCATCTTACCCTCTATTTCTTAAAAAAGTGACACAAATTTATTTAATTTTCACCTGAGACAAACGAAAAGTAATTCAGCCTTTCAATTTCCCCTGAGAGTCAATTAGTGTCTTTCTGGCTTAAATAAACGTTTTAAAATGTAAAATATTCTAAAAATACAGCGCCACACATAGCTATTAATTATTGCTTATATTCTACTGCATCATTATTAGTGGCTGTAAAGATAATATCCCAAAGAAAACAACTGCTATCTTCTTATACATTTTTAGAATCCCTTTACATTCTTTGCAGTGGCATAATCCGTTCTAGTAGAAGATGCAACAGTTTTTGACCAACAAAAAATGTGGGGTTGTGTATACTGTAGTACAGTACATGAACATTTCACTCTGTTTAGATTAAGGTATTTTCTTGAGAATAAACCAGGTAGTAAAATCTAATCTTTTACCAAAGGAAAACACAGGTTTCTCTTGGATTAATAATGCAACTGTAATTCTACATTAGAATCGTTACTATAAACCATTAAATGTCTTAATTTTCACCTAAGTGAGGAAATACATATATACACATACGTATAGTTAATTAGTTAATTAATTCACTACTGTGTTTTGTCTATAGATTGTAATTAAAGGTTTCAATGGATCAAAAGTGAGCATTTAAAAAAACTGCCAATTAAATTAACAGATTAATTGAAAATGCAAGAATTTAGTTAAATAATTCGCCATGAGAAGATCCAGATTACAAAACTTTGCCTGGTCAATTGTCGAAGTGTCTTAAAGAAAGTAGTGATACTGTGTTGCATATCAAAACGATTCTAGAGCTAGAGGAGAAAGCATATTTGCCCTCATTTTAAAATATCTACACTATTAATGCGTTCAAACCCAAGGGGAGATAAACCTTTCATAAAATTAATCTCATTCTTTAGCACAACACTGGAGCTGTACGTTCCAAAATACAAAGAGTAGTAGTAGTGAACATCTGCAAACAAAAAGCAGGGGAACGCCTTGCCCCCAATACCACCAACTCCCATGTCTGATGAACATGACCTGTATATGCTAACGGAATTATTGCCCCTCCCCTTAACAAAATAAATAAATACATCTAATAATAGGACTTCTTTTCAAATATGTATAAAGCACGGTTGTGTGCATTCTAAACCGGAGTTGTTAAGTAATACAGCTTATGTCTATTGACTGTCAAGAAATAAAGCATACAGTAGTTCAATGTTTTAAAGCTCTATGCTGCAAAGCTAGATACAGTATGTGATTTAGAAGGATATAGTGCTCCTTACTTGGATGGAACGGTTAGTAAAACATGCAGGCAATTCAAACTCACTGTATAACTTTGCCCTCTGGAAGGCTTTAAATATTTCTAAACAAGTTGTTAGACATTTTATTTCCTCTTTTATTTGACCTTTTTATTTAATTAAATAAGACTTTATTTTATTAGATGTATTAAAAATATGCACAAAAATAACAAATATAGTCTAAGGAAATTAAACAAGAATAATAATTCAAATAAAATGAGGCTTTAGAATATGCAAAAGAGAAGACACCTAATGAACTAAGCTACACAGTGCAGTTCCTGAACAAGACATTAACGTGACATAGTACATACAGTATACACAGGACCTCTTTCATGAACAGGGCTTTTAATCTTTTTATTCCAAACACAGCAAACTGAGATAGGACTTACCTCCTCAATAAACTCTTGGATTTTTCTGTTGATGGCGTTCAGCTTCTGCGCATAGACATTGGCTTCAGTCATACGCTCCTTCTTCTGAAATTCTTTCACATCAATGGCCACATCAGCCATGCGCTTTGTAAAGTCCTTCTGCCACTGAGACAGCTTTGCCAGAGCTGCATCATGCTCCCTCTGCAATTGTGTCTCACTGACAAAGTGAGCGAAAAAAATAGAAGACATGGAATCTTCTTTTTATGCACTTAAATGGCATGCTACTTTTTCAGTGTTCACATTTAAATTGGACAGAATAATTTAGCTCTGGCTTTTAATTTCAGAGGGGTTAATCATCCTAACAAAGGTCAATCAAATTTAATCTTCACTAAAGCTGCTGGAGCTTCAATCACCTGCAGGACATGTATTATATTCCCATTTCAATGCAAGAAAGAAGGCATTACTTTCATCATGCATCACTAATGTGCTAACACCATCCACCATTAATATTTTACTAAAATTATTAATTCCGCTGAAACTATTACTAGAGGTCATTTCTTGGAAGGAAATCCTGTTAAGAAACAGGTACATTAACTGTGACACTGGCTTAGCAGTGCCCTCTAATCTTCATACACTTTTGATCATCCAACAGAGCTATAACAATAGACTAAATCTCAATTACGTAAAACATTATCGGGTTTAGGTTAAAACAACAGTGTCACTTTCTTGTAGACTTATCTTCCCTATTGTCTGTGGTGACATTAATAATCAATTCCTTTTTATATGCAGCACATACAGTATATGCATTGCTTTCTCTTGCAGTTCCACTGACATATACAAAATCAGTTTGTCCGACAGCATTACCTATTTCTAATGATAGGGATGATTCTTTCAGGCCAGGAAAAGGTATTGCCGTTCAGAATAATGACTTCTTTTGATAAATATGCATAGTCCATTAGGAAAATTAGGTTTTCAGCTGCGACTGATAGTGTTTCCTAAGAATTAAAAGAAATATACTTGCATTTAGACTAAAAACAAAAGATGGAACGACAGAGGTGAACAGTCTCATAAAGCATTAAGCATGCAGCTCTTTTACACACAGTAAAAGCCCTACTAATGGCCCTTTTAGATAAAGCACAAGGCAACAATGTGACAATACACATCAACACGTTCCAGCTTTACTTAGGGAAAATACATTAATTTACATTAGGCTAACAATACAATCCTTTTTTATAGTACTATCTGTAGGATTTTAACATCCACAAACAATGATTGGATATACAATATACTAATAAGACAAATAAGACTGTAATACCAATATTTCTGCTTCCAAAACTCTACATATACACATGCTACTTTTACGAGACGATAAATGATAACAAGTACAAGACAAATTAGCCTTTTGTTGCCCTAGTATAATTATAATGGGTTTGATAGTCTCTGTAGAACCTCAATATACAACTGCATTCTATTTATTTTTCAAATTGACCAACCAGCTCCTTACCTAAAAGCGTGACAAAATGTAAATAAACTGGTCTTTCCCATCAGTTCTATTACTATAAGTATTTGCTACAAACCTCCTCTCAGCCACTGTCAACTCTGACACTCATTAACCATGTGTCAATTTGGCATTTTCACAACACACTCTGCAGAACAGCTGCCTACTGTAAGTGAGCATCGTAGAAAACAAAAACAGAGTGCGGAAAAAAAGCAAAACATATTTTTATAGTAAAGAATTAATTTGGAATACTAGCATTCACAATCTTCCATGCGTACTGTAAAATGTGAGGCAGTCAGTTAGGTACAATAGCGATTAATTTATAAAATCCGAACGAAAATTAAAGCTAAGAACGAGGATTACTACTTCAATATACATCGCCAGACTAAATGAAAACACAAATTAAAAGTCTTAGCATTAATACCTTCATGAGGGAAACAATAATGTGTAAGTAATGAAAATAAACACATTCATGTATATTGCCTTTCAAAAGGGACTACATTAGAAATTATTCTGCGCTTTATCAGAAAGGGTTTAAAATATTTGTTACATGCCAGGCTGTAAAAACATGCCGTCTAAAAAAAGAAACATCCTTATTTGAGCAAAGCCCAAAAATCCAGATGTCACTTACCTTCATCTCCAAAAGCTCGACACTCCTCAGTTTGTCTACATAGTTGTGCAGCTCCACAAGAGCGAACGTTGATGCTGCAACGGCAGTGATCTTCGTGACAATGCCATCATACTGCTGGCAAATTGTTCGATTAAACTTCTCGGACGCAGTTGCAACTTTGTTAATTATGATATTAGTCAGCTGGCGGGTATGATCAATCATCCTCTGTAAAAAAAAAAAAGTCAGACAACGAGACATCTAATCATTGCAACCAGAGCAGATAAATTTTGTTCCTTTCTCATACGTGTCACAGATTCTATCCCTCCTGACCCTCTACACAGCCATCGACTGTCACATTTAGATTCAGCGAGCTCCCAGCTTTTCTTTATCCCTGCCTCAGATCTGAGACTCTTGGCTATCAGGAAGACAAGCGTCACCAGCTGTCTCGAAGCAAGAAGGCAATCAGGTGAATAGTACTTATTATCTTTCATTGCTTTCTGAGGAGTGACAAGATTGATTTAGGACCAGGAGCACATCCCTATATCAGGAACAATTACCGGGGTCTTAGGTTCCATCACCGGTACACATGTAAAACTGCAGAGTCTGCATTCCTGGCCCCACAACTTTCTCATATTTTATAAATAAGATGTTCATTATTTTTATATATTTATACATATATATACACACATATATATATATATATATATATATATATATATATATATATATATATACACACACACACACACACACACACACACACACACACACACACACACACACACACACACACACACACACACACACACACACATATACATACATACATACATATATATATATATAGCAGTTGCATGCAGGCAAGCGTTTGCTTGAAAATTAATTTGTATACAAGGAATAAAAACATATGCAACTGCACTGACCCACAAGAGACATTCTTTTCCAGTGCATTAGTCTTAATTAGACCCAGAGAAGCAGTTAGCTGCTGTTTAAGGTTCCTCTAGGTATATCCTTGTAGAAGATGCCACATTTTTTTTTAAAGACCAGCTACATTAACATGATTTAACAAAAACCATGCAAATGATAATATGAGTGTTTGCCGTGATAAGCATCCAAGGAAAGCCAGACATTACATTAATCTGTCTGGTACTCTAATGATGCATCTTGCAATATAATGCTGCAGTACAATAATACGTTTATTTATACATAGCGCTTTTCTCCCAATGGGACTCAAAGCACTGCACAGTTACAAAAAGGAAAAAGAAGAAAACATTTAAGGTTATAAAAGAGCCAAAATACAAGGAGAGATACAATACAGAATGGGACGGTACTGTGGCTACAGTATTAAATGGCGGACAGGTTGTGGTTCATTAATGAAATGCCTGGGTAAACAGGTAGGTCTTAAGTCTGTTTTTATAGATTTCCAGAGAGAGGGCCTCTCAAACTGTACGAAGCACACTATTCCGAAGAGGTGGATTTCACTTTACTGCTAAATATAAAAACCTTTCCTCTTATTTTAATATATGTTATCACTGAATCTTGTGCAACAATTTTAGATGACACTGTGAAGAAAAGCTCATGGGTAAATAGTAACATCCCCTCCCCCCCCCCCCCCCCCCACACTCCCCCTCGACTCTAAGAGGTTCTAGTGACATTTTAATAGGAATTCCGAAATTGAAAATGGTAAATAAAGCTAAATTGAAAACTGAATTGTTTCTGTTATGCTGGTGTCTGAGACATAAAACACATGAAAGAATGTGATCAAATATATCTACAAGACTACTGAATTACTGACTGGTAAATCCTTTACCTTGATCCGCTCTTATTTGGTTTAGAGCCAGAGGGACCTGCAATGCATTTTGTGTTAACCTCTTCTGCATAATGTGCAAACAATTGGCTTCCGTAGCAGTTGAGAGGACAATCAATACATTAAATAGCACATTATTGTGTCTACTGTATATCAGGGGTGGCCAACTCCAGTCCTCACGGGTCACCAACAGGTCAGGTTTAAAAGATATCCCTGCTTCAGCACAGGAAGCAGGTATATTCTCAAAACCTGACCTGTTGGTGGCCCGTCAGGACTGGAGTTGGCCAGCCCTGGTCTATATGTAGATGTAGTATTATTAGCCAGTGTCCACTTTCATTTTGTGTTAGAAACCTTTGCTGGTAACATAAAAAGCAACTTTCAAGAAAATTGATACCCAGCTTAACATAATTTTCTTTTCCTGGAGTGTCTATCCATGGCAGTGCTCACCAATGGGTTAAGTTCCATCTTCCAGATGAGATAGCACAGACATCTACCTGTGGGAGGACCATAAATAGCCCTTCTTTTCCTCCCCAGGCAGTCAGTACAAAAGCTGAAATATATAACTAGAAACATTCATATCATCTTATACATAAAAACTTTGGGAGGGGATTGGTGAGCACTGCCATGGATTTACTCTACAAGGGAAAAAAATGACGGTAAATTGGGTATCAAGTTTATATTTTCCTGCTTGTCCCCATGGCAGTGGTCACCAATTGGGACTTGCCAAAGCAGTATCCACAAAAAAAAAAGGGGGGGGGGGGTCCTATAATAAACACCACACTCCTTGTCACTCAAATAGAATATTTTATTTAAGTGGTAACAATGGACTGCAGGACCCTCTTGCCAAAACAGGCATCTGCTGAGGCATATATAGCCAAAGAATAGTGCTTAATAAACGTACTAAGTGAAGTCCTTATTGATGCCCTGTCTAAACCTGCAGGGGAAGCCTGCACCTTTGTGCCCAGAATGTAGCCCTGTGTCTCACAGAATGGGATTTTACCAGTACTGGGCTGGAATTTTCTGGAATTTTCATGATGGCCATTACGATCTGGAGACTTATTGTAGGCTTTGAGTCTGCTTGTCTTTACCTTGATCACATTGGCAAGATGAACAGCCTGTCTAACATCCTAAATACTTCCATTTTGGAAAGGGAGAGTTTTAAGCACCTTATCACATCTAATGTGTGTAGAATCCGTTCTTTGTCATTTGCCAGTTTTGGGCAACATGAGGGTAATATTACCTCCTGGTTGTGATGGAATTTTGAAACAACCTTGGGTAATTAGAGCTGAACTGATCTCAAAGATGACCTAGTCTTGATGGAAGATAAGGAATGAGTTAATTTCCCAACAATGTCTGTAATTCACCAATCCTACGTGCTGACTTCACTGCTATTAACAGGACTGTCTTTAATGTTAGGTCCATACCTGAAGCTTGAGAAAAGTGGCTCCAAGGGGCACTTGTTAGAGCCCGTAATACTAACGGTAAATCCCAAGCAGAAACCCGGATCCTTACTGTGGTCTGATTCTCTTCAGCTTGGAATAATCGACCTATGAGATCTAGAACAGCTAAGTGCTTTTCTAACAGTGCTCATAGAGCTGACACCTGTACCATCAAAGAGCTAGTGCTGAGTCCCAGCTCTAGACCCTCTTGCAGGAATTCCAGAATTGTGGGAGTAGGAACAACCAAGAAGCTTACATTTTGGTGTTGACGCCACAGATGGAATCACTGTCAGATTCTATATTACCCTATAGAAGTAATTTTCTTCCTTGATGCCATCAAGGTTTGTACCACCTTGTGTGACAGCCCTCTGGATTTGAGCAGTTCCAGCTCACCCTCCATGCCATCAAAGTCTAAGCCCCTAGATTGGGGGGCTGCACCGTACCCTGGGGTAGCAGGTCTTAAAACACTGGCAGTTGCCTTGGTTCATCTGCTAAGGAGTTGGATTATTTGTGGGAACCAGGCTTTGTGGCCAATTTTGGAAGTATTGCAGTATCAGGGGAATTGTGGGAATGCATATGCAAGCCAGAATTCCCATTGGAAGGAAAGTGTGTCTACCTTTGTAGCCTATGGGTAAAACATTCCTGAGCAAAAACCATGTAGTTTTCTGTGCCCTGCTGTTACCATGATGTCTATCTCTAGTCTCCCCATCTTTCGATAAGATGGTTGAATGTCGTGATTACTAAAGACCACTCTCCTGGGTCTAGGGCCCTCCTGCTGAGATCTGCCTGTAGATAATTTTTCCATGCGATATGGACCACTGTAAGGTCTGTTAAATGATGCTCTGCCCAGGGTTGAATTGGGAAGAATTCCTGCAGGAGTACAGGGCTTCTTGTCCCTCCTCGTCTCCTTATATAGGTTACCACCGTACGGTTATCTGACATGACCTTCACGCTGCACCCTTGTAACCATCGTGAGAAGTGCCTGATCAACTCAATTACCGCTAATGTTTGCCAATGTTTCGTAACTTCCGATAGCCCAAGGGAAATGGCTTCTCTCTGTCCCGAGTTGGGCACCCCAACTTGTGCCTTTTGTGTCTGTTGTAAGTATGATCCACACTTGATCATATACAACCTATTTTAGGTTTCTGTCACATTCCAACCATTTTAGGGATTTCCTTACGACTTGTGGTAAGGAGTTTCATTGGACATGGGGTGTTTCCTATCTGTGCCATTGTAGTAATAAGTTCTGTTGAAACATTCCAATATGCCATCTGGCCCATTTTACCAATGTATGGTTGCAGTGCCCATCAGCCTCATGCATTGTCGAGCCCTGCCATGGATTACTGGCTCTTGCTGCTCTGATTATCGCTTTCAAAACTTTTCCTTTTACCAGAGGGAAGAAAAATCATGTCCAGTTGCATGTTGAACTGCATTCCCAAGAATCTAAGGTCTCAGGTTGGATCAAATTAACTTTCCTCAGTGTTGACTAGCCAGCCGTGATGCGAGATGCTAGGTGCTGGAGCAACTGGACTCTGCTCCGTGCTTTCATTACAATATCGTTGAGGTAGTGGAATATTTGTATTCCCTCCTTCCTTAATTCGGCAATTAATAACACCTTTGTGAATATTCTCGGCAAAGTTGAGAGGCCAAAGGGAAGTGCCTTGAATTTGATAGTGCTTTACCCCTATTGCAAATGTTAGATACCTTCTGTATCTACCAAATAGGCATACAGAAGTAGGAATCCTTCAGATCTACTGACACGGGCCAGTCACCCTGGTCCACTGCTGAAATAATGGTCTTGAGGGACTCGATCTTGAACTGCCTTACTTTGAGCAGTTTGTTTACTCTCCTTAGGTCTATTGTGGACCTGAATGTTTCATTTGCCTTCTTTATGAGGAACATTGGTGTGCAGATACCTCAATATTTTTCTCATGGTGGAACCGGGTGATCGCTTGGTCATTCAACAGCTGTTTGACACTGTTGGTTCGGCCTGCCTGGCCAGCTTGTTTCCTGGCCATCAGGATCTTATAAACTGGTGTCCCGGTGTAACGTATTGAACTCGAGAACATTGAGCATCCAGGAATCCGCAATTGTTTGTGCCCAAAAGTCCTGAAGTAGCTTGAGTCCCTACATGGGATGTTCAAGCTCTCTTCATCGAATGCAAACTTTCCAGTGGCTCTATATTGTAGTCCACTTCCTCTTGGCCCACAAACGAGAGCTCTGGCTTCCATGCCAGGAGGTTGCTCTCGAGTAACCCTGTTCTGGGCCTACAGACTTTCATGGCTCGGTGTGTGTGTATAGGGAGGAATTGTGTGTGTTTATGTAGATAGATAGATAGATAGATAGATAGATAGATAGATAGATAGATAGATAGATAGATAGAGGAATTGTGTGTGTAGGTAGGGAGGAAATGTGTGTGTATGTGTGTGTGTATGTGTGTGTATAGGGGGAGGAATTATGTGTGTATGTATATGGGGGAGGAATTCTATGTGTGTATATGAGGGAGGGGAATTGTGTTTGTGTGTATGTATGTATGTATGTATGTATGTAAGTATGTATATATATATATATATATATATATATATATATATATATAATATGGAGGAAGTGTATGTGTGTGTGTGTGTGTATATAAGGGGGCATTGTGTGTGTGTGTGTGTGTGTGTGTGTGTGTGTGTGTGTGTGTGTGTGTATATATATAGGGGGGAATTGTGTGTGTGTGTATAGGAGGAATTGTGTTGGGGGGAATTGTGTGTGGAAGAATTGTGTGTGGGGGGGGAGGAATTTGTGTGTGTGTATGTGTGTTGAATTGAGTGAGGAGCAGATTATGGGAGGTAGGAGGAAGGGCTGAGACGGAGTAAGAGTAAGAAAGTGAGTGAGACGTGGGGGAAAAGAGGACAGTAAATGTGGGGGTAGTGTGAGGATGATAGGGGGGAAAGTGAGGGGGTGAAAGTAAGGTGTGGTGAGTGAGGGGGTTTTTGAAAGGCCGCACACATGGGGACCCCAGTGGAAACAACATTTTTATTTTTATGGGGGCCCTTTCAAAAAATTATGGGGGGGGGGGGGGGGGCAAAAAATGTTGGTACGCCACTGCATCCTCGATCTGTAAAATCTTTCTTATACTTGGTCACTGTGTCTTTCATCAAGGACATGAAATCCGGCATTGGTACAACTGGATCTTTTGCCGCATTTTTTTGGCAATCCTCAACAAAATGTATTTTTTTTTTTTATTTAAGTGTTCTTGCTTTCCTCGCGGCTTTTTTCCCTATTAGCCTGCTATTGATCGGTCCACTGGCTCCTCCTTTTGTGATCCTGGACGACTGACATAATACAAATACTAGTGCTAGTAGCCATCTCTTTTAGAAAAACAAAAACCACAACACTGACTACTACGGTCTCCTGGGGCTTACCTTGGAAACTTTGCAATAGTAGTCCTTGCAGAGACTGCATCCATGACTGTAAGGTAATATTGGCTAGGGTCAGATAAGCTTGCACATTTATAAGCAGTGTCTGTATCATTAGGTAAGATAGTAGCACTTACACCTTACTTTGCAGCACTGGAGCTGGCTTCCCAGCTGTCCTCCACACGTCTATGATCCTTGTACAAGGTGCAGAGTAGCAGGGCAGAAACAGCGTTTGTTTGATGCACATTTTTTAAAACCTTTGCTTATCTTTTTTTTCTAGTGATGTCACCGCGACGTCTCTTGCGAGAGCTCCCTGCTGCCCTCTGAGTCCACATCGTATGGCGTCTTACAGGACTCCTGCTTGCCAGATTTCTGGAGCTGCAAGCCTCAGCAGCTATTTGTATCATGGCCCCCCTTCGACCTCCGAAAAAGAAAACTCGTTGTAGCACAGATGTCCGGGCTTCAGCGGGAGAGAGAGGCAGACAACTGCCATGGATCAACTACTAAGTAGTCCGGTAAGCCCCCTCTACACTACAGAAAAACACTAACCTCTACCTCAGCTAGGTAGGACAGAAAACCGACTGCCTGGAGAGGAAAGGGGGTGCTATTTATGGTCCTCTTACAGGTAGATTTCTGTCTTATCTCAGCTGGAGGGTGAAACTTAAACCATTGGTAACCACTGCCATGGGACAAACAGGGAATTGCAATTCCATCTACCAATTGCCTTCTCATGGCACTATGGCAAAACATATTATAAAATACATTTTTGATTCTTAAGATATTTTGTTTATTTTATAGCAAAATAAGATTTTATACGAATGCAAGAATTATATGGGCTAATTTACAGTTGCCTAACAGTAAAGTGGTAGTACAAACTCATTGCATATGCCCAAAATGGTAATTTGTCCCTCGTAAAATAAGACCCAGGTTTATAGTAATCCAAAAAAGGTTGAGAGTTACCTCTCGTTTTCAAGTATGTTCTGGGCACAGAGTTATAATGACAAATATAATTACAAATACATAGTTACAATGAGTGAAAAGGGTTACACAGTACATTATATATAAGACATTGCTTGCACAGTTAAATATAATATATATTATAAGCGTATATAACAGTTACAGACAGATTAAAATGTGAGAAAGCTTTAGTTTTGAAAGAATTTAGACTGGTCGCGGCAGTGAGAGTCTCCGGTAGACTGTTCCAGTTATGGGGTTCACGGTAAGTGAAGGAGGAGCAGCCGTATACTTTGTTGAACCTTGGGACCATGAACAGTCTTTTGGAGTCCGGTCTCAGATGATAAGTTATCATCAGCATCCAATTTAAAGTTTGATTAAAACCTTTTCTTAATTTAAGAACCCGACTTAAGTAGAGGGACCAGGGACAATTTAACTACATTACAAGAACCCAGCATTTCCAACTATTTTTTTTGGTGGGGTGGGGGGGAGGAACCATGGCTGCAAAGTAGATGCTACCTGGCAATGTTTGTTCCTCAAGAAAATAGACCTAGACCACACAGAAATAATTTTTAGAGTTAATGTATTTGGCATGCTTGATGATGAGGTACTGGTTAACACCTCACATTAAATTTGGAGCTCATGCAGGCTGATCTAGAGCATAGAATACATACTGCACCAGTGCATCTATCCCTCCAATCATCAAACAACTACCTGCAGATCTTCCTTATGATATAGTTGAAGTTATGAAGATAGTATGAAGTTGTTGCAGACGGAGGTCAGTCCCTCAAAGTCACATTTTTAAGAACATGTTTAGATGCAATTAAACGTTACGCAAAAGCAATTATTGCCCACAGATGTATGATTGAGAAATGCCTTAAACTTAGGCATAGTCAAATGTGCTAATCAAAGAATAGAAATGTGTGTGAAATTGTCCAAAACTGGTTCACAATTTTCCTTTGAATTTTTTCAAAAATTCATTCAAACTTTTTAGACAGGAAACTTTTAAACCTTTCACTGGAACTTAGCGAAATTGGCGTATTTTCCCATATATGGTCAAACGACATCCAGACCCTGAAATATGACTCTCCAATTTTTGAAGACATTTCACAATTCTCTACAGCTTCAAATTGAAAATGACCAATAGGAAAAATTATTTGGAAAAGGTCACTTAATTCTGTTACATTCCTTTCATATAGTTAGCAATCAATTTTGACTAAAAAACAAACATAAATATGTGAAATTTTTTCAACAACAGAGGTGCTGTATTTTGTGATTTCTTCTTTTAGTAAATCCATCACTAATAAAATGCAAAAAAAAAAACGAGTTATTATTAGAATATTTTTTGCAAATTTGGATCCGCAGCAGATTGGCTGGTTCCTTTGGTCTGCGGATTTCAGCGGATCAATGTCAAAAGGGACGATTCGCATTTTGCGAAATCCCATGGCAGATTCTTAGGCCGTGCTTATAGTCCAAGCGACGATGTCACGTGAAAACAAGTGTACTGAATCCGTCGCATGCGCTTATAGTAGGCGCGACCGCGTGACGGCTTGGTCGCGATCGATGAAGTCAGTGGGTACGTGAGCAGTTCAGCCAATGAGGGCGAACCGCTCACGGCCACGGCCCTCGGTCACCATCTCTTGCTTCCTACACTATAGGCAAAAAATGCTGCGACAACGGCGACAGATGACGTCACTTCGCCGTAGCCAGGACTATAAGCGCAGCCTTAGGAATCCAACAACGGATTGCTGAATCCGTGGATTGGAATCGATCCACAGGTTATATCCAATGACATATTTTGATGAATCCCCGCGCATTGAAACTGACCAAATTCGTTTGCGGATTTTACACCGCTAAACGGATTTTGGGGGTAAAACTACCTAGTGTATACCTATTTACCAAGCGTTACTATGCCAGAAGACGCCATCTGGCCCATTTTAGTGAGGTCTAATGATAGTAGACTTCTTAGTAATATGAGCCAGCATGCCCTAGATTAGGTAAGCCATGAAACATCTCTGTCTCTGCTAGCGCATGTGAATTGGGGTAACAAATGAACACAGATTTTTCCTTCCATCTTCTTTAGGTGATTGTCGTGCAGAAAAAAGCACTGTAATTGTGGTGCCAGACCAGGCATATCGGTGGCTATGTTAATGTAAAAAGTAGCCATCCTTACCTATTCTTCCAGCGTGTTAATGTCAATATTTTATCATTATCACTTTCCGACCAATTTGTACAGCGCTGTGGAATATGGTATGTGGCGCTAAAGGGGACCTGTCCTGTTTAATATCCAAACCCATTTGTTACCTTCCATTTATATTTGAGAAAACATTATTTGCAAAATCATTCTCGACTGAATCCAGAAAGTGACACTACTTTGCGAATATTAAATTGTAATCAACCACAATAAAATATAATGAGGCCATGCAAATCCTTTCTATTGGTTATTTTTCTAAATTTGAGACATGGGCAAGCTTTTCTATTTACAAAAGCTACATATTGATAGCTTTACCTCTGTTGTACATTTCACTTAAATACATACCTGATTAATCTCAGAGCAGTCTAATAACAGCATCTCCATAGGTACATATACCAGTAAAGAGGCAACATCTGATCCAAGCTTTTTCATATTCTCAATTTCCGCCTTAAAAACATTAAGGCTAACATCTGTGTTTACGAGCATTTTCAACCTCTTTTCAGGAAGAGGAGATAGCAGGTGTACAAAAGGCTTGTACACAGAGGAGTATCTACGTTAAAAAGAAAACATTCCAAGGCACTGAGTAAAACATTATTGGATAATGAATACCGTACATTAAATAACAGTTTTCATTACCACAGCAACATATTTCGTAAATCTGTAAAAAATATAGGGCATGATAATTTTTGTACAAAATGATGAATGAAGATACTGCATTGATATGAGAGAGAGAGAGAGAGAGAGAGAGAGAGAGAGAGGAGAGAGAGAGAGAGAGAGAGAGAGAGAGAGATAGAGAGAGAGAGAGAGAGAGAGAGAGAGATTTGTGTCTTCAAAGTATGAAAACACCATTGTGTAATTAAGGTTTTAAACACATTCATTAAAGGGTCTCGCATGGCATCTACTTCCCTTACTGACTCTGCTAAACATAGAAGTAACTCATGCCAGGAGCCTTGGTGCCAATTCTATCTTATTTTGACTGCTCTATTAAGCATGGAACGAGTTTTTATGAGAAATACTGTATTGGTAAATTCCAGACCACATGATTAGAAAGCTTACAAGTTAAAAAGCATGTGAATATACCCTATGATTATACCATTCACTTGCATGGACAAGGCAAAATTCGTATTTGACCAATGGCAGTAACGTCTGGATGGAGGAAAATCCATATACCACACCAATCTTGATAAACCACCTCACATTTTATCACTTGCCAGAGGACTAACTTAAACAATGATTGTGCTGCAATCAGAGTCAGTAATCTTATCACTGTTTGAGGATGGTCAGAAATAAAACCACTTAAGGGCTATCATTACAAGACAAAGAATTAATTCTCTTGAAGGTGTAGTTCATGATGTTTGACTTTGAAAAGCCCATGCCATCAGATTTTAGCTTTCTTTTTTCACTGCCTTGTATAACCTACTGATGAAATACTTATGTGTTTTTGCATAATATAATTGGACAAACATTTAATTCATATCTGTCTTCAAACACTAACCTGTGCAATGATTTATGTGGTTACTCGCATACATACACACCTTCAAATATAAAACAATAGATGTGTTATATCTTGTTCACATATATCTATTTAATCGTGCTATTTAAGCCACAGGAATATAAATCTAATTAATTCAAACATGTAAGTCACAGCAACACATTTTTTCAGAACATTCTTATATTATTTTTTTCAAGCGTCTGTTCCTATTTAATTACCACTGCAATATGTCTGCTGATGAAGTTTACTGCCCAGTAAAGGACTGCCAAAGAGGAGAACAAAGTCATATTGATAGATTTTGCTGAAAAAAAGAGAGCAGTAGTTGGGGTTGGGAAGATCATGCATTAAGATGAAAGATGAAACAGATGCAATACACAGGCAAGATCAAAGAGCCCCATCAATTCATCCTGAGAGTCAAAATCCAGCTGAGCATCAGGAGCCCGGTCTGCATAATAAGAAAGGTTGACTAAAACATAAGGATTAAACAGATGAGCTGTCTCTTGTGAATGTATGGCTGTGATGCCCTGCTGAGTCACTTGTAAAGACACTTTGGAATCATACACCTGCTACTCAACAGTGAAGCCAACAGGAGGCTAGCCTAAAAGAATAAATTGCACTAATCCTAATGGACTAAAAAGCTTGGTTCAGAACAATATGAGTTCCAAATATCTACCCTTTACTTAGCTAGGAAACTGCCCATGAGTAAAACAGCCAAATATCTATGAACCTCTACATCTAATTTCTTGATTAGCGCATACTGTAACCCAAACAAGCATTCTTGAGGACAAACAAGGCAATATAACTAGAGTGGAAATTATACATGCATGTTAGTTTAAATGAACTTTTAAGAAAACAACAGTAAATACTATTTACTAAACATTTTTATCGGACAGATGGAGCACAAGTTTATACAACCACTAAATCACAAACCGTAAGTGAACGTATAGACAATGTATGAAAAATGTATTCTATGATAACCACCAACTTCATCATTCCAGCACCAGTAAACTGTTAAAAAATCCAGTAGACAGAAACAAGAGAGATTCGTGTGCACTTTTCTATAATAGATCATCGTTCTAACATTTCTACTTTAGTATAAGTTTTGGGTTTACAATGTGTATAGATAATGTTCTTTCATTTAAGTGCTTTGCAGCAAAGGTTCCTCTGAGCCTAACAAACCTAACATTTGCAGAGGAATCCACTTTCAAAATGTCTTGTGGACAATTCTATAACCAGTTATCTTCTTTTTCATCAAGGATCTCTCAAAGCTTGGCTCTCCAGTTAGAGAATAAACAGCAGAACAATAGCTCAGACACTCAGTACACACACACTCAGGTTGACTGCATCTCCACATGTTCATTCTCTAACCTTTAGTAGAAAGCACTTAAAAGGGACAGTCCCACTAGGCACAATATCTAGGAGTCGCAGTAATATGAAATTACTCAGCTATGGAACACTTCAGCGAACATATTTAAGTGACTTTACTTAGGCTATAAGGGACAAGTCTAAATTGTTTTTTTATTATTATTTATTTATGTGAAAGTTAGGTTAAGGGTTTTAAGCAGAAATGTTATGCCAATCCATTATTCTCCACATTTAAAAACTTCTGCTGGTAACTGTATGGTCAAACAGCAAGAAAGTTAAGTCACATTATTTTCCTTTTGATGAGTAATTGGGACTGCATGGAAGGAAGAGGAAATATACAATACAACATAAAAAAGAAAAAGGTACTAGACGTACACATGGCAAATGCTAACGTTTACCGTTTTAATGCTGCTTGCACAAGCAATGCTATGTTTTTGGAAATTATTAAATGATTTATACTATAAAATATGCCCAACTAACAACAATCATTTGGAAATGAGTGTATATTTGAAAATGTCACTAACCTGTTAGGACCATGAATGTTGTTTTCAATCACAGCTTTTATTCTTGCTTTGGCTGACAGGACAATCTCTTCATGGATCTGCACTGAGCTGATATATTTGATTTTCAGATTATCTACAGCCTGCAGATACAAGCACCTTGATTGTTTACCTTGAAAACTGTAATAGGCAGAAGCTAGCTAACGCTGCTCCACAGACTGATTTAGGAATCATTCACCTGTTATTATTAATCTCAACATATTCCGTGTAATAGCATTTTGTGATTCATTACCAAACCACACACATAGAGTAGATCTTTAATGCAGTGTTTTTCATAAGATATTATTCATTCAATAGATTAATAAATACATTAAAACAGGGCATTATATATTTAAACTGAAAATCAAACTAAAAAGCCACACACATGTTATATATTATGTGTTATTTGTATTACTTGTTATTTATATGATTGTCACGTGCATTACTGCTGTGAAGCACTATGTACATTAATGGTGCTATATATATAAATATATACATACATACATACACTTCCACTAATTAGAATAATACCCAATTACCAAAGGAAAGTATTGCAACACACTGCAAAGCTCTTCTAATATGTATATATGTTAATCAGATATTAGTTGGGCTGAAGGTGTAGCTCAGTGGAAATGTTACTGCATATGAAGTAGGGAAACCTGCTTCAAATCCGGATCTCCTTGGGCAAGTCACTTTATCTCCATGTATCTAAAGGACCAGAATTAGATTGTAAGCTCTATGGGGCAAGACCTCATTGTGCCTGCAAAAGTCTATGTATAATGCTGTGCACACTGTCAGTGCTATAAAAGAAAAAATATTATATTTGTTTAACTACTAACTATTGTGTACGCCAAAGAATATAAAGAAATGTAGCACATATATTGCAATCTACTTGTTTTTTGCAACTGGGTTTTAATATGTAGATTATTATTTACATTACATAACATGCTTAATATCTATGCTTTATCTTAAAGAAGCAGCCCCCCCTCCTCCCAAAAAAATGTAGTCGTAAGCTGCAATGTCATCTCAAGATGGTGTTATGGATTTCTATCGGCTGCCAGAATGAGGTTGACCCCAGTAGCCATATTGTTCCTTGTGGATAAGAATTGTTAAAGCAGCAGCCCAAGCTTTTTTTTTCTTTATTCCCTTTAATATGTGTAACAATACAATCCACACAATTATAAGTAATTAGCTAAGTTGCTGATCGTTCCGTTCTCCGGTGATCGATCGGCGAAGATTCGGCTCGGGGATTCACGAAATGGCTGCAGATGAGTATTCTGCATTTGCATATTAATATGACAAAGTTCTGTGGGGAAAATTATGTGACCAGGCAGTCACTAGATATAATTAAGCTCTGCACTGCTAGAGAGAGGGCAGGGTTCAAAAAGGAGTGAGCCAGAGCCTGTTTCAGAAGAAGGGAATGTGACTTTGTAAATGGTTACTATAGAAACAAAAAATCCTTGTTACATTATAATACATTAAAAATGTCATTCAGAGTTGTTTAAAAAAAAAACATGCGACAAGTATTTTCTCATAGTGCAGAACCGATTTATTATAAAGACACACCTGTAGGATATTGCTTGGTCTGCAGCTTTAAATATTGCATGCTAATATATTAGGAGGGGGGGGGGTCTCAGTAGGTTGCAGTACTGAAGTTTAGCTCAGGGGTACACTTTGTTTAAAATAAGGTAATAAAGTATATACATATATATATAAAATGAAAAACGAATAGACGATACCGTTCTGTGGCTAATGAAATGCTTTTATTTGTACAAGCTTTCGAGATACACTGATCTCTTCTTCAACATCGCCGGAAGAAGAGATTAGTGTATCTCGAAAGATCGCACAAATAAAAGCATTTTGTTAGCCACAGAACGGTATTGTCTATTTGTTTTTGATTATTAAGCTCGGCTAACACGGTACAAATACCTCAACATCTATATATATATATTTTTTTTTTAATTGATTTTTTTTTTTTTTCAAGCAGCAGTCTGCGCTGATCAACATTTTTTCACTTTATATCTTTTTCTGCCCTTTCCAATGCAATTCTTTATTTTTACAAACTGTTCACGAGATAGAAGCGTTTGAAATATTGAGTGACTGGGAGGTTAAAATGAAGCTCTCGACAGAGCACAGTGCGATTTTTAGATTGCCATGGTATCATCAGAAATGAGAGATTATCCATGATGAAATCATAAATTTTAACACAGAAAAACATTTTAAAAAATAAGGACATATTCAGGGTGCAAGATACTAACATGATATTACATTTGTAGGCTTTTGCAGGATTTCTGCTTTATTGTTAACATACAGTATTATTAAACTGTCTGTAACCAGGTAATTTTACCATTGGTTTTAAAGTGGTTGTATATGCTTAACCAACATTAAGCCCATCAATAACATACATACCCTTAAGTAAATTTCCACCACACAGACTCGAACTTCATGGCATTTGTCTTTTTGCATTGCTTTTATGTTAACGTTTTTGTGAAATGGGGACCTTGTGTAATTGCCATTGCATTGAAAAACATTGATACAACTGACCATGTATTGTACACGACAAAAATCTCTTTTACATATGTTAAATTTTGAATATAAAATCAATCAAAACATTATCTGTGCGTGAAAGAGCTGTAACTCTCCCAGACTACCAAACCTAATAATGTTTCCAATTTTCCTTTAATAATTGAATAGAAATATTTTTCTCATATTCCGCTCATGTTTCTGTTATTATTATTTGTTCTCTCTCTCGTTCTCTCTCTCTCTCTCTCTCTCTCTCTCTCTCTCTCTCTCTCTCTCTCTCTCTCTCTCGTTCTCTCTCTCTCTCGTTCATTCTCTCTCTCGTTCTCTCTCTCTCTCTCTCTCTCTCTCGTTCTCTCTCGCTCTCTCTCTCTTTTGTAGCAAATTACCTGGAAGAGAAACTTCTCAATCCTTGGCATCTGCTGGACACTGATAACCAAACTTTCCACTATATTGTCGAAACCACAGACAATCTCTTCAACAGATGGATTAAATCTAACATCGGATTCTTTAAAGAATGGGTTCTGTGGGAGGAAAAAACACTAGGCATTTAAACTACTTAACCAAGTTATATAGTTACAATTTCAATGGGTTTGTACAGAGTACATTTCATTTGAGATTAACGATGATACACATTTTAACAAGCGATCCTTAGCAGTTGCAGAACAATTGTATTTGTTTCTCTTTTATACTACACTTTACTGCATCCATGACAACTGAAATTAGAAAATATAATCAGACTACATAAAGAGCACTTTCATAAAAATCAATTTTAGTTGCTATTCTTACAGCTTCTTTGTTCATCAGTGACTATGAGCAGTATTGTAAAAATGGTGAGTTTGCTAACCTCAAGTGAACCTCTCACTTTTGCAATGCCCTAAAAATATCCAGCCCCATTGATTTTTCAAGCCCGTCGATGACTTATTATCCTTTGTGCTGACAGAAGAAAAGTTTTCCTGCCAGATTTCACAGTTTATAATTGAGTCAAGAGTCATTAGGCCTTAAGTTCATACAAATGCTTCTGTGGTTGTGAATACTGGAGAACCTGAGCAGAATCCATGCCAAGCAATTCACTCATTAGGTCTGGACAGAAGCTTTCATTTCAGATTAAAAAGGAAACTTAAATCTAACATTAATTTGTGGTTACCCTGAAGTGGCAGTCTAAGCATCACCCAAGGAATTAGGCTTTACATAATCCTTATAGCTTTAGAGAAACAAGAAGCACACTAATTGACAGCCTAGATATGTATACTACTCAAGTAGTGTTCGAAGTTCCAATTAATCTCTGCTACATTAACAAGAGCAGCAAAATTAATCCTATTTAAAAAAATAATAACCTCTTTCCAACAATGCATTATTATATTGCATTCTTCAAAAACATGTACACTAAAATAAATTGGTAGCATTATCTCAAAGTTTACGACTAATCTAGCATGTGTACAGTAACGGTATCTAGCAAGCCTAGAGTATTTTCAAAGTTTCATTTGAGACATAAAATAAATATTATTGGGAATCTCATGTTCACCAGCTGCAATAAATTTAAAACAATGTGTTTAATATTTTGTTTACAGAGCAATCAAATAGCTTATAATTCAACTAAATGTTTCTCTGACTTCATTTGCAGCAGATGAATTCCTTAATTTCTTTATGAATTCATTTTTTTTCGCTATTTGTATATGCCTTAAGCATGCCTCTAGAATATAAGATTTGCCTGCGTTCCATAAAATTGTAATCAATCTCTATTATTGTCATGAAAATGGTATAAGTCACAAGGCAGAGGAAAAAAATCAATATAACATCCAGGGCAGAACATCCATTTAATGCAAAGAATTGATGGCTGTAAGAAAGATTTAGCTTGCGAGCATTTTGGGACAAACTAATAGAAAACAAAATATTCTCTAAAGGTTGGCAGATGTAATATACTATAGTAGACACATGCTTCAAAAAGTTATATTTCGACATCAAACAAACACAGGAAAATAGTTTCACATCTTCTGAGATATAGCAGTGAACGCCAAACTGATCCCTTTCTAGAACAATGACAAGTTTTCTCTCATTTTCCATACTTATACATAGAGAGATGAGAGAGAGAAGGAAGAGATGTGTCTCAACTACAATATTTTTCTTAATAAATACATACATTTTCATCTTGTGACCATAAAATAGACACAAAACTAGCACACTATTTACAAGTCTATTGCATAAAAGTATCATTATTATTAATATAACCCTGCTAACAGGAATTACAGTATGTTGCTTGCTATTTTATATTTTAAAAGAGACATCAGACGGCTATAACTATTGTTTGTTGCATCTCTTCATTACAACAAGGCAAAAAGAACATCTATTGTGTCTTTTTTTAAATACTATGACTAAAATTAAAATTTGAACTAGATGTATCTTAAACAAAAGCAAGCCATCCAGTACACACTGCACTCTTTGCCTGCTGAGGTGTCTCTAATGCAATGAAAAAAATGCACACAATGCGCACCAGGGATTAGTAATAGTAAAATATTTATTAATAAAAAGTGACCGAGGGGATCCAACCCCACCTCAGTACATATGCGTTGCAGAACTAAGTTCGGTTACGGAGAACCCAAACCCTATGGTTGATTACTACTACCTAGTAAAACTAAGTTCATCAAACGCATAACACACAATGAACAATAAAAATAATAAAAAGACAGTGTTCAGGATAACTAAATCTAAAATAGACTATAGTATAGTTAAACAGCTGTCTATAAGCTGACAGGGGGAGACGGAGACTTACACTAAAGCCCAGGACGGGTGCCACGGCGAACGTATAAGGATCCGGATCACGTTACCGCAGAGATCTAAACACTGCCGGAGCTTCCTGCAAACGCCGTCTCAGCCTGTCAGAACACGCGCAGAGTGACCTGTCGTGACCTCTACGCGTTTCGTAGGTCACTTTTTATTAATAAATATTTTACTATTACTAATCCCTAGTGCGCATTGTGTGCATTTTTTTCTTTTCATCCAAGGTGCCCCCCATTCTGGGGGTCACTCTGCTTCAGGAGCCTAATGGGGAGACGCTCCGCACACATGCTGCAAGGGGATTTACATTTCCAACATACTACACATCTGCAGCACGAGCGCTGAATTTTCTACATTTTCTGTCTCTAATGCAATGTAAACAAAATTCATACTTTTCTAAAACCTTGTACTCCTCAGAAAACTGAACTACTGTAAGGTTGGAACATGTTTTTGTATCAGTATGAATACGATTGTTTATTTCCCAATGAAAACAAATAGACTACATGATAGAAAAATCTGCAGCCAGAATAATGGCCCATCGGATTAACACAGTGGGGGTCCCTGAAGGTCCCATTCAAATTGAATTGAACTGCGGGGACCCCCCGCTGTGGTAATCCGAGGGGCCATTAGTCTGGCTGCAGAATCTCACAAAAATGTTGCAGCACTTACAGTGAGATAGTCACAGTATTTTCCCAGGCAAGTCATCGGATACTGGTGGCTGCATCTGTACTGTAAGTAATACAATAGCAGGAAGTCGGGTATAGTGTTTTTCAGCTGCACAGACAGGGACATTTTTTCCAAATAATCTAATGTCTAATTTAAAATGTACTGAGGGTGCACCTTTTAAGAACATTTCGTTTTAATAACAAATAATTTCTTCACACGTGTGATGCGCTGTTCGGATGTACCACACATCTTTTAACATTGTAATATAATACTAACACATAAAGGACCATATTTTCTAAACAGTCTTTTGCTTATAAGTCCCCTTCCATTACTGCAGGACCCCTTATAGGCCATTCAAGTCAATGATCTTTAAGGGGTCTTCAAATGTCAAAAATTGCATTATGGCAGAAGACTGCTTAGTAAACATGGGTCAAATTTAACCTGCTTCAGGTTGATCCATGGGAGATCACTGAATATATGTGAATAAAGCAGATATGTCTACAGACATGCCTGTAGACTAAGAACAAATCAGTGTGTTTGTCCAAATTGTCTGACTCATGTACAGTACCATACGCTGTTAGTTTTCCACCTGACTTTTCTGGTTTTAGAACGATGCTTATGAGTAATCTGCATCTATTCCTCTGCAAATGGATTTGATTTCTAATTCTACCACATATTTAGTGCCAGGGTTTTGATAAAAATGACAGAAGTTAGTTTTACATGACACTGTCAACATACATATTTATGCATTGTGTGAAAACAACAATTTGTAATTCATGCTATCAAAATTGTTTTATTGTAGACAAAGACAGAGTGTTATTATTGTTGGTTCAAAACAAAGAGCTTCTTTGTCACATTTTTCACGTGTCAGACATGCACCTACAATACATTGGAAGATATAAATGCACAGATTATCATTAAACTGTCATTGTAAGCAATTGTGTAGTGAATAGCTATAGCTGGGAAAATACCAATACATGACAGTATGCAGAAATCACAGCTCTCTTCAATATGAAGAACAGCAATTCTAAATATTACAAATATGTATACTGAAAACTCTTAATTTCTGTTCAATGTCCCAAATGCCAATAGGGATAATGATGACTGTGCCTTGTCTTTTTACAGTATGTTTATGGCTTGTTATGATAAGGTACCTGTATAAACTGTAGGAAATTATGTATTAAATGATCACATAAACCATTGCTAACAAAGAAAAAATGTAAACATACCATGAAGATTAAAATAAGAGGAGCTTTCACTGGGCGCCAAAGGTTATCAGAAGGATAATTTCCTTCATACCGATTTCCTTTGGAGTAAGTTTCAATCATTTTGACCAGGTCTGAAAGAGACGCTTCCACTATATTTCTTAGAAGATTGGACATTAGCGTAGCTAAACTGCAAAAGAAATGATCCATCTTCTTCCTCCGTAGCCGCTAGAAGAAAAACAAAACATTGCTGAAAAGTGTACCGCACACTGATCAGAATTTCATATAGCCTAAACCATTGAAACCAAGCTATATATTTTCAGTCCCTCTGTAATTTACTAGACACCGTGAGGTCACCATAAAAACAATATACACCTTCACTAAGCACAGAATAAGGGAGACATATTTCAGTTTACTTCAGCACACCAAAATGCAAAGATGAAAATAAATGGAGGGATGCTATCAACACAAAGTCAAGTTTTACAGTGCACACGGCAAGGTGTGTAATATGGCAGATATGAAAAGAAAATCACTGCAAATGGGTATCTGGAGGATTACAAAAATTCAAGGAAATTCATTTATGGAGAATACTGGTGCACAAAAGATCCCTATATCCATTAAAAAAAGGGAACCACATTAAACACAATGGGATATTTTCCTTTGATAACTTTGGTCAAATTATTTTGCACTGTTTTTACCCTAGTTGTGCATAAAAAGACAACAAGGGTTCACTTGCACTGTTTGTAGTTTTAAAGTCTCAAAATGTGCTCACTTGTGAAGTGAATTAAAGAGATTAGCAGCCATGTGGATATATTTTTATACTTGAATATGAAAAAGAAGAACAGTGTTCTTTATTTAAATAGACAACCACAATGTTTACAATATACAATACATGGAAAAGTGCAATTATACAAACTGCATACTACAGTATATTCTACTTGTTAGTCCGGCAATAGGTCTCTGTCTTTCTCACGATTTTTCGTTCATTTTCTTTTTAATTAACATACTTAAAATCAGACGAGTCTCATGAAATTCGGAAATGGAAATAATTCACAGATTTGTGGTGTACTCAAGGGCAACAACGTTGACCATTACTTTTAATAGCTTCTTCTCAATGATCTTGAATTATATAATACATTTTCACTCGTTGCTTTATTCAGGAATGTGTCTAAGACTGGGTTGGGGAACAGGCAGGAGGACATGGCTGCTGAAACTAGACGTTACAGTGCCTGGTGAGAAATGACTACTTTTCACCAAGTATGGAGTACGACTATGGAGCCATCAGATCTATTCTACTATATTGAGCAGGAGAGTTAGAATATATATCCTTAAAGGGGCATTCATCTAGTCAGCTTTTTTTGTTTGTTTTAATCAATGCAGCTGTTCCATACCTTTATGGGAATGCAATAATCTAAGCTCTAATCTAAGATCGATCGGTGAAGATCTTGCTTCCCAGGGCACCAAATAGGGCTGCCTATTTCAAAAGAGGAAGTGGTACAGCTTTACCAAATGGTTGCTATAGCAACCCAAGGAAGCTTAATACATTAAAAATCATTAAAAAGGGGCATAGAGATGGAAAATAACATGCAGTATTATGTAATAGTGGACAACTGATTTATTTAAACTAAAACAGGATTTTGAATAAAATGTTGCTTTTAAGAGAGAAACTAGAAATAATGACAATGTTTTGCATTAATGTACATTACCAATATTTCAAATCATCAACTATTGTGTGGTAGCCAGAAGATATTTTTATTTTGTTGCCAGTTCCTGAGAGAAAAAAGCCTGGCAGAGTTTTATAATGTACACTAAATATCAGGAAAATCATTAAAATGTCCAAATCAATCTAAAAATATATTTGTATTTTTTATTACACTAATCTTTAAAAACTTTGGGAAAGAGACCAATATTGGAGGAACTACATTAAATTCAACATCCAAATAGACCCTTCTCCTTATACAGCTTGTTACTGTGATCTGTTTGAGGCAACAATCAAAAAGTATAGATTCAAACATAAGACAAGAAGCAGTGACGAAAAACAACTGTGCAGAAATCTAGTTGAATCAAGAAGTATACGTGCAATAAAATATTCTACAAGCATCTTGCTGAGGGACCTAAAATATACATGTAAACGTGAACCAAGCAAAAGGAAAGGTTACGATGTGTGTAGACATTTATATACAGTATTCTCAAAAGACTATATTTTTCACTTTTTTACATACAAATCTAGCGTGACACCATTCCCTGAGCTGCATTACATCAAAGGACAAGCCGCTGCAGTAAAATCTCACCGCCGCTGCTTTTTCCCTTCCTTAAAGAGACTGTTGAAGTGGGTTTCCAGGGGTAGCAGCGAATTAGAGAAGACTCAATTGCGCAACATCTGCAACATGCTGGCACAGCAAAACACTAGGGAACTGGTAGCATACGATGGCAGTGAGTATACGGTATGGAGCTGTATTTTGAGACTACCAAATGGAGATCCTGTTGGTTAAACATTATAAAAAGGTTTTGTACCACTTCATCAGATTAAGGGTTCAAGGTTGTTTGATATTCAGAATTGCAAATGTCTCACTGTAAACTACTTCCTTTAGACCAGTGGTGGACTGAGCCACTGATTGAGCCACCTGTGCTGAAGCAGGGATATCCCTAATCCCTGGCCTGCTGATGAACCTTGAGGACTGCAGTTGGCCACCCCTGCTTTTGACTATTCCATTGGATGACCCCCCCCCCCTGACATGTTTTATTGAATTTCCTGGAATTTTATCCTTGGGAGTGCCTACACGCATGCCTTCATAATGTATGTTGCCATGTCAAGTTTATGATCATTATTATAATTAATCTATCATACACAGATTCCTAAATAAAGTTTGCTTGCCATAATCATTGATCAACCCCTTATTTGTCAGAGCAGTTATTGTGGCAATTCATGTGTAGTAAACACACAAATTGATAGTAGATATGGACTGTATGGCCCATCGACAGTAGACGGCGTATTTCCTCATCGCAGTAACGCCGCAGACCACACTGGTTTCTAGCTTTATTCTACTGTAAAAAGAAGATTATACTTTTTAACAGTCTGACTGAATTCAGACTACTGTACTAACAACTGCTTGGAAGTTGCTCATTGTATTCACCACCCTTTTACTACAGAAGTATTCCCCTTAGACTACTCCAGCTTCAGAGCATGACTTCTTTCTCTGATAAATATTTTGGCCTGGTACCTGTTGATATCGTTGATATTTTTTTTTTTAATTCTATACATTTCCCTTCTCTCTCTACCTTAAACTATCTGTAGTCCTGAGGCCAGATATTTGCAGGGAATCAGTACTGCAGGTATGCAGCAAAAAAAAGACTTTATGCTTGTCAAGCTAATTTGAACCCTTTCGCTGGCAGAGTAATCTGCAACTCATTGTATTGTAGGACTCTCTGGCAGGTAAGGGGTTATGTAGACTGGACTACTGCAATCGATACTGTGTTACTCTCAATTTTGATATCATCAGATCATTCAAAATAGTGACATATTGCACATGTCTTACACAAATCATATTTAACATTTCATGCAACAGTTATGTACAATGCTTGTCTGTGAGATTACATATTCAATGTAAAATTGCTATTCTGACATATTTGGCATTTCATCAATAAACCTTCTCTAAATGTGTTATTTAATCCCCATGCACCTTTGCGTTCTATTAAGTATATATCGTCTATACAATTTACTGTTACTTTAATAAAGACAAGTCCCTGAGCATATGGCCAGTCTTCCCAACCAAATTCAAACTAGTGCATTATGAGACCACCACATTGGCTAATGAAGTCATTTCAGTAGATCAGTATATAAAACTGACAAATCACCCATCTAAAATTATAAGAGAGTATGTACTGTAGGTGTCCAATGAACCAGGGACTCTATAGATATTTTTAATTACACATTTATAAAATTAGGACAAAACCCACCTCATCATCTTGGGGCATCACAGCTTCTAAGCTGTCTCTGTTTCCATTCACAATATCACAACAATCTTTTAGCCATGACTCTCGTAATATTTCTGATCTTTTCTTGGCAAGAAAAACCATGTGATTAACAAGCTGATCTAGCATCACTGGCACAATATTAAGGAGGTTATCAACATCGACCAGTCTAAAAGTTGTGTACCTAAAGTAAAAAGGTGTCAAAAAGAGCATCATGAAGTTAATCATTTGAAAAGTAAATTGAAAATATTAATCGTTTTAAACAAAATGTAGCATACGTTATTGCTGGAATTTGAATTATAATAATCATATAAATAATAATAATAATAATAATAAAAAAAAAAAAAAAATAATGATGACGAAAGCACTTATTAACTCATAACTTTAGATTCTTTTCATGTAGTAGTAGTATGTTGCTATATAATAAACAGAAATACAACATTTTAACAAATATATTGTTGTTGTAGAGGTAAAAGTAATTACTACATTCTTTAAGTACTGAGGAAAAGCCGATTAAATGTTCTTTTTGACAGGGAATATTCTGGACTTAAAAAGGAAGGCTTTTTGATATGACACGTTCTTAAGATTAGGTTTTTTTAATTAGTTTTTCAAAATAAATATCAAGAAATTCCAAGTCTGCAAGGGCATTTAGGGCGTTTTTGACAAAAATGCATTTAATGAGTTATACCTCTACAATGATGACTATATATGACTATACTACTGATTAAACAGTGCTACAGTACTTGTGCACCAAGTATTCCGAGCTGCACTCAAAAAATACCATTCTGACACTTTACCCTGTGGCTGTCAGCTGGCCATTGGGTGTCAATATGTGTTCCAGAGGCGTTTTAAAAATAATAATACAATAATACTACAAAATAAACCTTGGTTTCTTTTTACCAGATTTAGATAGAAAAATAAATTGCCAATAGATTTACTGCATCAACAAGTGAAAATGCTTAGGAACAAGATATAAAAAAAATCCCCTCTACAGTGACCCTAGATAAGATAATATCATACTTGGCATAGAAGTTGAGCAGGATTGTGGGCATAATTGGATGAGTGACGTGTAAACTGTTCTTCAGTTTGCTGCTTGCACGGTTTACACTTTCATGCCAAGGAAACATTTCCCGTCCAGCGCTGTTAGAAGTCTGGACAATAAGAGAAGACAATCAGGGAAATATAAGTGTAACTATGCAAAGTAATGAAACATAAGGTGTGTGTTATTTATTTTTTAAACAAACCACTCTTTATTACATTTAATACAGCACTAGACCGGCTTGTAACGCATTAATACCCTCTGACACTGACAATCTTAAAATATAATGCTTAAGCAACTATGCTTTTAAAAACCCTGTGAACAAAGGGAGTTTGCACATAAATTACAAAGTGGCACTGTAAAAATATCCCTGAAGGCCACAGCTAATACACTTAAACACTAATTAAACATAAATTCCATTTTATGAGGTAGAAATGGTGATAAAGACCATTGAATAGCTTACTGTCAAACTGAATATATTTCATTTTAAATAATGAAAAATGTGTACACTAACTAAACCTGTCCACCCTGTCTCTTTGTGCCTATCACTCCTACAAATGTAATCGCTCTGACCCATCTCCTGTCTACTTTACCTCCTCCCCTTGTCACTTTCTATCACCAGGACTTTGTTGCTCTCTGCAACGGTCTTTTCATTACTGCAATCACTTTCCTTAAGCACTCTGCACATTTGAAATCTGTATCAATAGGGTGGGCAGAAGGATCACATTAACTGTAAAGGTGATGGGTTTGAGAAATCACATATTGGAAATAGCAGTCTTACAGTATATCCCTTTGCTATGTGGTCTACACAGAATTGGAAAATCAAACCAGTTTCCCGCTACTGTGCCAGTGTATTAGCTATATGAGTCGTCGTGTTCTCAGTTCCTGTACAGCCAGTACCATTGCAAATATGGACCTAACAAACAACAAAAATAAAGCCCAAATGCACTCAGGATTGAAAGGACAGCGATCATTCTCTGATTCTAAAGACCTCATATGTCAATGTTCTTAAAGTTAAAAGCTCAAGTCCATAGGTGGCGTGTGCCTTTTCTTGAAGAGTATTTCCCAGACTCTTGGATAAGTTGCGATATGCATGGGGATAGAAAAGCACAACAGAACACAACACCACTTCTATGGGTCAGACATTAAGAATTAGACTTGTGAGTGCATATTTCCCATTTTTAAACATGAATTATTAAAGGTGTGTGCACCATATAAGTGGTGGTGTTGTGTGCTTTTATATCTAAATACAGTATTGTAAATATGGATCTAATTTCTTTCAGCCATAAGACACGTGCATATTTTACACAATGACATTTTTACCTGATGCAATAAATGGG